>NC_056744.1:620162277-620462277 GCF_019279795.1 Protopterus annectens
ATTACTTCTTTCATTGACCTGTAGATTCTCAGTGACACTAAGTATGTGCCAGAAATAATCTGCAAATTACTATCCAGTCAAGCAGTTGAAGTTTCCTGCAACTTTAGTAAAATGTTGCTGTCAGAAATATATGCACATATCCTTGAACAGGCTTGAGCTTTTACTGTAAACCTTTGTTAAGGACAGTGCCTTTCAGCTACATTTACATCTTGAGGGGGGTGAGGACAACACCAGCACTCTGGATGAGACGGAGGTCGAATGAAGAAGTGCTTAAGCAGGCCGCACTCTGCATTGATGTTTTCTCCCTAGGTAAGGTGAAATAGTGCATTGTCCTTTACAAGTAATGATGCCGGCTGCCCTGTGAAAACCAATTATTTTATCTCCAGAGAGCATGCCAGTGAGAGTAAAAGAAGCTGATGGAAAATTGATTGGAGACCCCCTACACCCCCTTCCTCCAAAAAAGAACTGATAAAAGCAAATACAAAAGAAGCGTGACATAAAAGTTTTAGGCAGTACATGGGAGAAATACCCTTATAAGAAATTATCTTTTTAGAGTTGAGTATAGTGCAGAATCATGGAATGTCTTCGTGTTCTTTGACATCTGCAGCAGAAATATCTTTTTTGTTTCAAAAATCACTGCATGGCAGTAGGGCTAATATTGAAAGCTTGCATTTATACAGGCTGTAACTGCAATGCTTGAAGGCCATTGTTAATGAAGGTACTCGTAGAACAGCTGCAGTATAAATATAAGGAGAGATTGAACTAGATGTTGTATATGTGCAGTAAACAAGGGGCAGAACAACTCAGAGCTGCACACATTTATCATATTTTATGGAAGAATATTAATGTTTCAGTTTAAATGCAGCTATAGACATTTCAAACAACTGATTATTTTATAGGGCCCTTAAAAACAACTTTTGAAGATTTTTTTTTAATGTCAATGGAATGGGAAATTAATTCAAAAGAAAAGTTATCAGTAATTTAGGGCAATAGTTCCATTTGTTTTTCTGAAATATTTTGCGCCATTCAGACCTCTGACTATTATGCCTGTAAAATTGTGTTTCACCAATTACACCTCTTGTATTTGCTTTGAATTCTCTTGCACTTGAAATATCCAGTCATTTTTGTTTTTAATTTTCTCCTCAGCTTTAATGAATCAGTTTAATAATGTGTACCTTTAGCACAAATGCTGCTTAGCTGGGAGTGTTATGAGGACCGAGCAAGACAATGTTATTAGGTTTGTTGCAGATTGCCTTAAGTATGCTCAAAAACTTTTCCATGGTTGCAGTACTTCTGTTATCTGTATGCAGGAGGTGCAGCATATGCAGTGAATGTTTAAGAAATGCATCAAAAACTTCCAACAGCTGTTTTGAAAAAAATAAAAAAGAAAAACTTCAGACCACAGTGATTCTTTAAGCTTTTTTCCTTTTAAATGGTATCGGAACTGCATTAGAAAGGATCAAATGTCAATGGATAGAGGCATAATATAGCATAACAAAGGTCATGAATATTAAAGAACAAACTGGCCAGTAGTAAATAATAAACCTAGCAAAGATGCATATGCAGTAGTGTGCTGCTGAAGAAAGAATGTCATAGCCAAAGATTTAACATTAACACCAAAGTCACCCAATATAAACTGTTCTATGTCCAAAAAATGTAATGTGTACAATATAAATATATATATATATATATATATATATATATATATATAAATACAAATATATAAATACAAATATATACAAAACTATAAATAATCACACTGAAATGTAAAGGACACCATGCCCACCATTGTCACTATCATTGAAACCATTTCAATGCACATTTTAGGTTGTGAGACTCATTTAAACCTGGAGAAAATTCTCCTTTTAACCGCAACTGCCATTTTAATTCCTGTAACTGCAATTTACAATCCGAATCTCCAAAGAACTGTTTAATCTGTTCCAATATTATGAACTTAAACGACCCAAAATTAGTGCACGAGGCACTGTGTTTACTGAGAGCATTCATGTGGTCATTATTTCTTATGGCACCACAATGCTCCTTTATTCTGTCACTCAACCTACGGACAGTTTTACCAACGTAAAAACTTGAACAAGTTGAACAGACTGCACAATACACCACCATGCTAGAGTTACAGTCAAACACTTCTTTGAATGACACTTTGACATTACAATGTGTAAAAGTATATGAATCACCTTCAAGAATGTATTTACAGCATACACATTTCCCACATTTATGCATTCCATTGGGTTTCGAAACTTTGATGGTAGGATCTAACTGAAATTGATTATCTTTTTTTTCAAAGAATGTATTCAGGGTCTTGGTTCTCTTATAAGAAAACATGGGTTCGGTACCTAAAATAGTTCTAATATTCGGGTCACTTAATAAAATCTTCCAGTTATTTACCAAAAAAGGTTATTTAAGTCTGTACACATCGGTAAAGAAAAGCTAAGTGTGTGGGAAGAATCCATCATTTCTTTGCGAGTATTATGGGTAGGAGTAAAACCATATGTAATAATAGGTTTAAATTTCGTGAGTCTATCTGCAGTAATTTGGTTCCTGACTGAATTAAAGTTAAAGGGTAATTCTTTTGTGTGAATAAAAGGGAGAGAAAATCACATTCTTTTTCAAACACCATGTTATTACTTGTAAATCTGGACATTGATAAATTGACTCCTCAGTACTTTTTGTTTCATGAAAAATGGGTGGGAACTATCAAACTGGAGGTAATTGTTCCTGAAAGTAAGTTTCCTATGGATGGAAGATTAAAAACAATTATTGACTCTGTCAGTGGAAATATTTGTGTCCAAAAAGGACACTACATCGCCATGGTTCCCTGTGACAAATGTCAGAAAACCAATACTCTCAGATAAGTTTTCCAAAAATAAATTGAGTTGGTCCACACTCCCCTCCCATAGAAAAAAATATCATCTATAAATCTTTTATAGTATTTCATAAGAAAAAAAAACAGGCAAATGTATCAAAGTATCAGTTTCCCACTCGGTTAGAACTAAATTTGCAAACGCAGGGAGCCGTCTTAGTTCTTATGGCCACCCCTCTGACCTGGTGGTATATGTCTCCATTAAAATGAAATAAGTTATTGTCTAAAACTAGCGAGATCAGCATAGCCAAGGTCTCAATTTGTTTCTTAGGAAATTTTACTTATTTACATAAATAATGTTTGATATATTCAACACCCTCCACATGGGGAATACTAGTATACAAGGCTTACAATATCCAGTGTGACAAGAATGCAATTAGATAAATCAACATTTGCAGTATATAAAGTGTTCAAAAAGTCCGAAGAGTCCTTGATGTGATGAGGTGTTGCCTGAACTAAAGGGTTCAGGACAAAGTCTGTTGGGACTACACTGAGAGAATGCAAAAAATTTTAGATATGGATTGTAGGTATCGTATCATCTCTACGAATGAACTGAACATTTTATATAAAAGAATAGACTTAATACTGGAAGTTAATTTGTTACAAGGGCTTATTGATGTGGAACTATATAACTTCCTTAGAGTCCCTAAACCAGTTATACCGGAAATTTTTGGTATCCCAAAAATACATAAAGATATAATAGATCCCTCAATGAGACCAATAGTGACATCTAGGGGATCCAAAACTCAACCGCTGACAATATATGTTGATACCAAGTTTAAAAAGTTTCATTTAAAATATGAACATATCCTGATAGACTCTTGTAATTTTTTGAAGAAATTTAACAAAATACCATTTCATGAAGGGTATTTATTTTTAACAATTGATGTAAAAGATTTATTTTCAGTAATTCCACATAAGGAAGGTATGGAATGGTTTGAGAAAATGATTATTGAATTTAACATGCTGAGCCCTGATTAATTTAAATTAGTGCTTGAAAATATGGAATTGGTTTTGAAATACAATTTTGTTTATTTTCAGGAAGATATCTACCATCAACTTGATGGAGTTGCCATGGGTTCAGCGTGTGCTCCCATTTATGCAAATATCATAATGTTATTCTGGGAGAAAAAATATATTTTTGGGTCTAGTTTTCAGCAATACATTAGGTATTTCCGTTTTCTGGACGACATTATTATTATATGGGATGGTTCACACGAATTAGTTGAACAATTCATGAAGTACTTGAACGATAGTACTAACTTTTTGAAGTTCACTTATGAGAGTAATAGGGATGAAGTACATTACTTAGATGTTAGGATAAATAAGGATTATATTAAGAAAATATACAAATCAAATATCTTTAAAAAGGAATGTTATTCGAATTCCTACTTACATTACCAAAGTGATCATCCCTACCACTTAAAAAGAAATGTGGTAAAAGGACAAATGATTAGAGTGTCCAGGATGACAACAGACTTTACTGATTTTACAAGAGAAGTGGAGTTTGTACAAGAGATGTTTAAGGAAAGAGGATATCCTGACAATATGGTGCAAACTATCAAAAAAGAAATAATTAAGAAATGTCATAGTAGATATGGCCCATTATTGGTGAGTGAACAGTACTATAATAGTATCACAAATAATAGCATTAGTACATATACTATTATGAATAATGAGGAAGATATGAATAGGGACAGTAATACAGTGAAAAGAAAAACAACAGTGGAAAAGGATATACCTCGATTAATTTTAACTTATTACTCTGATATAGGTTGGTTAAAAAAGTGCATTAATGGAATTTGGAATATGTTTAAAAGAATGCCAATAAGGACAAGTATATTCCAACAGCAACTTAAATACACCTTTAGGAGAAATAGGAATTTGAAAGGTATCTTGGAGAAAAAGATGGGGAAGGCAAAGGATGGGGTATTGTCGAAAGAGGGCACACATAAATGTGGGAGGTGTGCACAATGCCCATTCATAGCCTGTAAAAAGGAAATAAATATCCTCAGCATAAACTTTACGATTAGAGGTTTTGGATATTCGAGTTGTTATACAAGAGGCGTGGTGTATTTAACCTATTGTCAATCATGCTGGGGATATTATATAGGTAAGACTGAAAGGCAATTGAGAACCCGTATATACGAGCATATTAGGGACATTAACAAAAGGAATGAGAATAATGCACTTTTTAGACATTCAACCATTTGCAAAAACATGAATATAAAATTTTGGGTATTAGAGGAAGTAAAAATTAAAGAAAGGAGAGGTGATTGGGAAACATTCCTGGAGTATCGTGAGATGATTTGGCAGATGAGATTAGATTCTTGTGTACACCCAGGAATGAATGACCATATCTCCATTAAACCTGCTTTGAAGTTACTGTCATTAAATATAAAAAAGAAAATATAAATAAAAATTTATAGTGCTTTCCATTATATATAACAAAATAGGACCATATAAAAAGGCATATAGGTGGGCAATGACACATGTACATTTTAACATTGGTTTATAGTAGATATAACATTATACTTTGCTATGAATTCAGCGTAAAAAGAAGTAGAAGGAACTTCCAAACAACCTCTATACAAGTCTTTGATAAGGTCCATTGGATAGTTTTTTTAATAATTAGAACATTAGTTTTATTTTATACTATTGATACACTGGTTTTATTATGACAAAAATAATTATATATTTTTAGAACAAATATATACAACATCCTATACCATCCAACAGTTAATATTATAGGAAATATGATAATGTCATATAAAATTTCTATGGAGATTTTATAATATAATGTGTATTTTGTAATGTTATTTACATCATATGTATAAGCCTTCATCTGCCTTCTAGATTTTTGTAAAAAGTTTTTTATATAATAGACAGATCAGATATAATAGTTGTTCTTTGATTTTAAGTATTTTTGAACCTATAATAGGTAAATATCAAATATCAAATACTTAATGACATCAATAATTCATAGTATATGTGTATATTAGAGGCATATTTTATTTTATATATTTTATACCTATATATTTTTATGTGAAGTATTAATTTATTTATACATGATTTTATTTTAAACAATTTTAATAGATTTTACATACAAAGGGTTAACCAGAATTGGTTTTAATTCATTGTTATGGTAAATAATTAGCTAATGATTGTTTAAGAGAGTATATAAACAGGAAAATGTTATTATATGTGATTCTGATGAAGTCTCACGATAGGAGAAGAAAGTGTGCTCAATCTGTTTTGTATGTGGTCAATAAAGTAATTTGATTATTAATTTTATAGTTTAGTTTGCTCAGTTCATTCAATTATTTTATTGTTGACAGAGGACAGCCTTTATTGTACCGAGCAGTAGAGGAATTTTGTTTGTGAAGTTAGTACTGGATTCGCCAGTAACTTGTGGTTTGTGCAATATACTGATGTTCGCAGTTTTCGTTCTCTTATTAGAGACAATTAATCTAAAAGGGGGATTTGAAGAACTCTTATGAAGTTTAGGGATGCCAAATAGTTTCCCTAAACACAGAGTTGGAGACCACATGAAAATAAACTCTTCTTCCATAATGTAATGTTCATGTCGTAATGATTTCAGAACTTTGTCTACATTGTCAAAATGTGAGTTGACTGTTGGTAAGGAAACCTTTTCGTAGAAGTCGTCATTAATCAATTCTTCTTGAATTTTGCTGACATAAGCACATTGGTCCATAACCACAACACCTGTCCCTTTATCAGCTTTCATCACTCTTAATGAGACATCATTAGATAATTCCAATAAAGCTTTCTTTTCGTTAACTGTTAAGTTAAATCATTTCTGTTTAGATTTAACATTTAATGTATTTCTATCATCTTCACAAACTCTAAGAAAAGTCGATAAAGTATTATTGAGAGGTGGGTTTACAAGACTTTTTTTCTTAGGGGTTACATTATACCAATAAGAACCTTGGTTCTGAGAATTATCGACAGTCTGTGAATTTTGTGTACTTTGTGTATTATCACCATTATCAGCATCAAAACATAGTTTGAGTTTCAACTTCCTGATATATAATCTCAGATCAAGTAATAAGTTAGATAAATTCACCCTCTGTGAGGGAATAAAAGTGAACCCCTTCTTGAGGACATTTAAATGGTCAATTGATAAATTCTTATTAGAAAAATTGAACACAGACATCAAATCAGTATTGTTGGAGGAAAAACTGGTAGTGTCTATATAATTAGAAGTACCTTGACCAACTAAAGTATCATGAGGCAATGTTAGAGAATTATTACCAGAAAAGCCTTTAGAGACCTGTGCAAGTGACTTATGAGGATGACCCATTTCAATGTTAATCAAAGTATGTCCATCAACATCTATTCTAGTATTAAGGGATGGATCAATAGAACTACCTGCAGCATCAGGGTGCATGCAATCTAAATGGGAACAGTCCGGTAGCTTTACCTGCAACTGAACCTTGTTACCATGTGCCTTGGAGGAAGCTGAGAAAACCTTGAACTTTTCCCTTTCCCTTTCACAGTAGATGGGACCCCTTGAGAAAGATGATCCCTTTTCTCTCCAACTGGAGTGAATCTCTGATCTAAAAAAGCTGGCGAGGAAGGATTGTCAGTACCCATTACATCAGTATTATTGGTGTTGTTACCAGTAGCGGGGGTGTTAGTTACAATTGTGGCATATGTAGGAGAATTAACCTGTGTGTCAAACGAAACATTTCTACTGGTTGGTAGTGGAACTGGCACTGGTTGAACAAATGGAGAAAAAAACTACAGAGTTTGGGACTGAACCCTTATTCCCCCTTGATTCTACCGAAAGGTTACCATGACTGCTACCACCAGCAGGGGAAGGAATCCTATCCGACACAAAATTACTTATATTGTCGGAATTAGAAACCCTTACTGAATTACTACAGGACAAAGAGTGGTCATCTTTCCTAACATTCCTGAAAGGGTAAGAATTAGTATATCTATTATTACCTGTACGTTCCCTACTTCTGCCAACCTCAGCACTATTGGCTTCCAAATATCTAATAGGACCCACTCTCCTATTTTCTGAGTAATTGGCTTTGTAATTAGTATGGTATTGAAACTGTCTGAAGCTCCGCCCTTCTGAGTACTCATCATAAAATGATGCTCTAATGGGATAAGCATTACCCGATTGATACTGATGTTGATCTCTTTTTAATTTGTCTCTCTTTCTGTTCAACAGCGTGGCAGTGTATCTAGTGATCTTCAGGAGTATAGAATCATATAAATGTTTGAAAATGCAGAATTCAGGATGACTATATATGTTATCATTAAGAGTGGATATGCCAGAACCAATCTGTTGTAACTGTACCTTATTATCATTAATGATGACTTGAAGGGCCTTCAGTCCAGCCTCATTAAACACCTTACTCAATTCCGAATGCAAAATGGAATTTCTCCTCGTCCTGTTAGGAAAATTGCCAATGCGTAAACCTTTAGGGACAATGCCTAACTGTAGACACGTTTCCAAAAACTGGATGTCAAGTTCTAAACCTTTATAAGACATGAACTTCCTTTCAAGTCTCATAAGGGGTTTACACTCCACTGACACATGATTTCTGGTGTTAGACATAAAAGAAGTATGTTGATTATCTAATTCAGAATCATCTAAAAGGAATGGGTTAATTCCAGAATTTTGTCTCAATAAACACATTAATTCAGAATTGGCATAAGAGCTGTAGGGTTGTGTAACTTGGTGGGAACCTTGACCATAAATATGCTGCACATTAGGGTTAACCATGGTTCTAACACTGGGAGAATACCCATTATTACCCCTATTATCACAAATAACATCTGTAGAATCACTTCTCTGCATACCTTGACTGACATGGTTTTGTTGTAACACTTCACATCTGTTTGTAGAAATAACTGAGTGCTGAGTAACAGGGACACTAAACCTTATAGAATGACTCTCAGGTAAAATAATAGATTCATTAATATTTGACATCACTAGATCATTACAAACACCTGTCCCATAAGTGTCTCTTGATGAAGCTGTTGATGGAACAGCTACATTGCCTTGGTGTACATTAGACACCCCATTCATTTTCCTTCTTTCATTTTAATGGAGACATATACCACCAGGTCAGAGGTGTGGCCATGGGAACTAAGATGGCCCCTGTGTTTGTAAATTTAGTTCTAACCGAGTGGGAAACTGATACTTTGATACATTTGCCTGTTTTTTTCTTATGAAATACTATAAAAGATTTATAGATGACATTTTTTTCTATGGGAGGGGAGTGTGGACCAACTGAATTTATTTGTGGAAAACTTATCTGAGAGTATTGGTTTTTTGAAATTTGTCATAGGGAACCATGGCGATGTAGTGTCCTTTTTGGACACAAATATTTCCATTGACGGAGTCAATAATTATTTTGAATCTTCCATCCATAGGAAAGTTACTTTCAGGAACAATTACCTCCAGTTTGATAGTTCCCACCCATTTTTCATGAAACAAAATGTACTGAGGAGTCAATTTATCAGAGTGTCCAGATTAACAAGTAATAACATGGTGTTTGAAAAAGAATGTGATTTTCTCTCCCTTTTATTCACACAAAAGAATTACCCTTTAACTTTGATTAATTCAGTCAGGAACCAAATTACTGCAGATAGACTCACGAAATTTAAACCTATTATTACATATGGTTTTACTCCTACCCATAATACTCGCAAAGAAATGATGGATTCTTCCCACACACTTAGCTTTTCTTTACCGATGTGTAGAGACTTAAATAACCTTAGACTTGTTTTGGTAAATAACTGGAAGATTTTATTAAGTGACCCGAATATTAGAACTATTTTAGGTACCGAACCCATGTTTTCTTATAAGAGAACCAAGACCCTGAAAACATTCTTTGAAAACAAAGATAATCAATTTCAGTTAGCTCCTACCATCAAAGTTTCGAAACCCAATGGAATGCATAAATGTGGGAAATGTGTATGCTGTAAATACATTCTTGAAGGTGATTCATATACTTTTACACATTGTAATGTCAAAGTGTCATTCAAAGAAGTGTTTGACTGTAACTCTAGCATGATGGTGTATTGTGTAGTCTGTTCAACTTGTTCAAGTTTTTACGTTGGTAAAACTGTCCGTAGGTTGAGTGACAGAATAAAGGAGCATTGTGGTGCCATAAGAAATAATGACCACATGAATGCTCTCAATAAACACAGTGCCTCGTGCACTAATTTTGGGTCGTTTAAGTTCATAATATTGGAACAGATTAAACAGTTCTTTGGAGATTCGGATTGTAAATTGCAGTTACAGGAATTAAAATGGCAGTTGCGGTTAAAAGCAGAATTTTCTGCAGGTTTAAATGAGTCTCTCAACCTAAAATGTGCATTGAAATGGTTCCAATGATAGTGACAATGGTGGGCATGGTGTCCTTTACATTTCAGTGTGACTATTTATAGTTTTGTATATATTTGTATTTTTATATATATATATTGTACACATTACACATTTTGGACATAGAACAGTTTATATTGGGTGACTTTTGTGTTCATGTTACAATCTTTGGCTATGACATTCTTTATTCAGTAGCACACTATTGCATATGCATCTTTGCTAGGTTTGTTGTTATTTACTACTGGCCAGTTTATGTATTTTAATATTCATGAGCTTTGTTATGCTATATTATGCTTCTATCCCTTGACATTTGATCCTTTCTGATGAAGTTCCAATACCAATTAAAAGGAACGAAAGCTTAAGGAATCACTGTGGTCTGAAGTTTTTCTTTTTTATTTTTTTCAAAACAGCTATTGGAAGTTTTTGATGCATCTATTGATCTTTCTTCTAATCAGTTATAGGTTTTCATAAGCAAATGTTTAAGAAATGTATGGTCCACAGCAAAAGCAACATAAGAGTTAACATTTTAATGCATCATTGTCAGTATCAAGTATAAATGTACCGAGTTTGTGCATGAATGCATGGCTAAACCTAACTTTTCCTTTTTAAGTATTTATAATAGATGTAATAAACTGATACATTTCTTTCAATACAGTGCTACTGCATATACCAATTCTGTCTACAAGCTATATTTTTAGTGTCTAAAAAAAACTTTTTAAAGTGCTTCTTACTGAGTACAATTTTTTAATGATGCCTGTCAATTACGAGGACCTTAAGTGGGTTGGAGGGGTATTGAAGTGTGTGTGTGTGTGTGTGTGTGTGTGTGTGTGTGTGTGTGTGTGTGTGTGTGTGTGTGTGTCTGTCTGTCTGTCTGTCTGTCTGTCTGTCTAAGGAGGACTAGGGGAAGCAAATGTGAAATCCTAACATAAACAGATGGGGTGGCATGGAGACACAAAGGGAGAAAACCACACATTGATACAGACAGTGGACAACTGGTGATGGGGAGGGGGCACGGGGCACTACAAACAAAGTATGGGGAATGACACATAATTGAGAGGAACACCTGAATGGGAGATAGGGCAGGGTACAGGAGGCATGCCAATTTGGCCTAAATGACAGCACACTCAGAAATCAGTCAACTTCATAAATGGCATCATATGCAGAATTTGCCCCTGGTCACCCAATGGCTGTGCCAGAGGGTGCCCCACAATGTCCAGGCTGGCATCCAACTGCCATCATACTTCAGGCTCCATCCTCCCGCTGAGAGGCAGACCACTTCACGTGCTGGTGACCCAGCACCTGATGCATCCACTGCCGTACTGCAGATGCACCTATAGATTAGAAAATGAAGAATAAAGCAGAATGAAAAATGTATAACACTTTAGTACTTGTGCATGTTCAAAATAAGAAGTCAAGAATAAAGCAGAATATATCACATTAGTACACATGCAGGTTAAAAGTAGCAAATCAAGAATCTTCTTCTCTTTCGGCTGTTCCCATTAGGGGTTGCCACAGCGGATCATCTGTTTCCATTTTGTCCTGTCCTCTGCATCTTGCTGTGTCACACCAACCACCTGCATGTCTTCTCTCATCACATCCATAAACCTTATCTTAGGCCTTCCTCTTTTCCTCTTACCTGGCAGCTCCATCCTTGGCATCCTTTTCCCAGCATATGCAGACAACAAAAATAGAAAATTAAGAATAAAGAAGAATATATCGCATTAGTACACATGCATGTTAAAAATAGCAAATCAAGAATAAAACAGAATATATCGCATTAGTACACATGTATGTTAAAAATAGCAAATCATGAATAAAGCTGAATGTATCACATTAGTACATCATTAGCGGACCGGAATTCTGCTGTGGTGACCCCCAACTGGGAAAAGCCGAAAGACTCAACAACAACACATGCATGTTAAAAATAGCAAATCAAGAATAAAACAGAATATATCGCATTAGTACACATGCATGTTAAAAATAGCAAATCAAGAATAAAACCGAACATATCACATTGGTACACATGCATGTTAAAAAGAGCAAATCAAGAATAAAACAGGATATGTCACATTAGTACACATGCATGTTAAAAATAGCAAATCAAGAATAAAACAGGATATATCACATTAGTACACATGCATGTTAAAAATAGCAAATCAAGAATAAAACAGGATATATCACATTAGTACACATGCATGTTAAAAATAGCAAATCATGAATAAAACAGAACATATCACATTAGTACACATGCATGTTAAACATAGAAGTGCAGTTGCACATTACAGTAAAACACCTATAATACACTGACTGCTCATTACTATTCAAAAAAGCTAGCTAATTGGATGGCCTAACCAGTGTGCCCATTGTAAATCGAGCATATATCAAATGAAATAAAAATCTGGCTGTTTGAAGTAGCATTGATATATGTTAAGGAACAGAGCAAAACTCAAGAAAAATCAGATGCATTCTGCAAATCTAAAGAATCAGAAATGTACCTGACTTTCTTAGTATTTCTGCTCTGTCCTCGCAAAATCTCAGCAGTCACACCTCTCAGATATCCACATTTTGCCTTATAGTTTTGGTCTTTTCCTTATAAAAATTGTAGTTTTCTGGCAAATCACTGGAGATTAAAGATAGTAAAAATGACAAATATTTCATGTTCAGGCTTCACATCTTTCTGAAAATACATGTAACCTGAAACTACTTATTCCAGCAACTTTCTAAGTTTTAAGAGCAATATTTAAAATCTGTCCCTATTTTTGGACCTTTTTCCCTCTATTATGTTGGGCTTTGTCCAGATGTCTTGCATTGAGTATGTCAGCAATCTAAAAAACGGGAATGGAGAGTCTGTTTTCTCCGTTACTTCTGCCGCACTGATATACTGTGGAAGTGTGTGAATGCAAGTCCCACAAGGTTGTGCAATACATTAGCAAACAAGGAAGAACATGGATGAACACTATAGTACTGTTATACAAAGACATTATTTGTAAAAGGTAAGCAAATCTTCTTAAGTAATGTAATTCTGTAATAGCAGTAATCCATTCCTGTTTGTTGGTATATCAGGATTTACCCACACTTGGCTTTGTTTAACAACCCCACCTGTGGGTAAATCCTGATATACCCATGGAAAGTCGTGAATTATTGCTTAAGTATATGTGCCGAGCCACCAGGAAAGACATTCTCCCCTTCTGAGGAAAACAGTCCTCTTTTATTGACACTGCTGTGCTGCTGCAAAGGAATAAAGAATTTGCAACATTATTTGAACATGTGAAAAGAAGAAATATGAAACGAACACAACAGCAAAAAGTAAAAGTAACTATGCAATACTTACAGTGTGCTATTGGTTCATTCTCTTTAACCTCTGCCGTCCACTGACGAAGACAGTTGGAGTAGTGCTACTATAGGTCACTATACCTGTGCTGATGAAAGTGTTATCACTGGCTACCCTGGCAAGCTGGGGTCCATCCCACCTTATATAAAGGGGTGCCATAAAAGCCCAGCAGGCATCCTCAAAGTCCCTGTAGAGTAGATATGCAGGAAAATCCAGGTTTGTCTCCCACACCAGGAAGAAATCCAGTTGAACTCAGAACCTGAGAAGGTCATGACCACTCAATAGATCGATTCAAGGAGCAAAATTGTAACTCTGTGCACATAGCTGAGCATTAGGATTTCATGTGATGCTCTAGTAAAAGTATCCCTAGCACAGAGTTGCAGTGCTATGAGCTTGACAGGCTCCACTAGTGCACACTATGCACGTGTCCCATCAGGAACAGTATTTGCAGGAGGGAGCAGGCTAGAGGTGCTTGTGTGTGCTAACATAATGTTTTATTACAGCAATTCAGTTACATTTGGTCTAAATTTCCTCATTAGCATGCCCATTGAGCTTAGAGGCCTGTTTAAGTACAGTATAATACAGTCACCACATTGCAGGAGACCATGTTAAGGCCAGTAATTAGTATTTCACTATAGAAGACATTGTACTGTGCTATATGCATATAGAACGAAGACAAGATGACTGGTAGTGTACCTCTGCACTGTTCTGAACACCCACAGTGAAAATCAAAACAGAACCAAGAGCTGACCAATTTATCTTCATACCGTGTGCTGCCAGTGCACCTGGACTGAAGTCTGAGGCAGCATCTAACACTATGACACACAATGAAATATAGGTTTGGAAATTAGCTTGGGCGTTTGTGAAGTTAAGCTGGAGAGGACTGAGGGATGGGCAGTCTTTTGTTCTAGTATAAGTGTTTCCCATTCACTTTACACTTTGCCTCATTGACTGAGAACAGTGCCTTAGAGGTACAGCTGATTGGCATCAGTTAACCATATGCAAATGGCCAGTGTCATTTTAGGACCATATGACTACCAGGATGATGACCAGAGTGCTGCTGAGTATCAGCATGACACTTCATTAGTGGACCGGAGTTCCGCTGTGGCGACCCCTAACCGGGAAAAGCCGAAAGACACAACAACAACAACAACTTTAATCGTTTGCAGGCTGTTTACCTTGCTGTTGGGATGGCGGCTTTTTACAGGGGCTCGTCTTTTGTAATGAAAAGTTATGTGCAGGTCACAGTTATGCACAGGAAATCAAATAACCATTCCATTGAAGGGAGTTGTGACAAAAGGAGAAGGTCTCCTTTGCCCCAGTATATTGTCACCCCATAGCGGATTGTCATTATTGGGGGTACAGGGGACAGAGCTATTGCACTGAGGATTTGAGAGCTGTCACTTATAAAAGCTTATTTTGAAATTTTTAGTGGAGTGAAGTTTGAAGTTCGCCATCGTCTTTCAGATGAAAATCCATCCAGTATGATGAGCAGGTAGACTACACTTTTATAAACACACTATTCAAAGGAGGAGGAAAGAGGAAAAAAAAATAATACTTTTTGTACCAGTGATGAGGGAAGGTAACATAATAGGCAACATCAAGCAGTAGTGGGTTTCAGATGAGCTCTTCCTAGAGAGCTGAATGATCTGCCCCTGGTACTTGCACCATGACAGAACTGTATAGGTTATACTTAGTACCTGGCATAGTTCAGCAGTGATGGGTCCTTTGTACAAAGGCAGAGCTACCAAAAAGCTAAGTAAATACAGGTCTGTAATCCCTACTTCATTCCAGTGAAATTTATTGAATAGAGTTTGTGGAGCAGACTGTGATGGAGTTATTAAATACTAATTTTCTTGCCAGTGGTCAGTAGAACAGTTTCACTCAGCAGAAGTATTGCCACTTCAATCTGATCCACTCCTGTGACTGGTCATCACCATGGAATACATGAAGAATATTTTAGATGTGGTTATATTTGGACTTCACAAGGCATTTGACAGAGTACCATTAGTAGGTGGATTCAGGTTTATGGCAGGAGTCCAAAATTTTGCAGTAGATTGTAAACTGGCTGAGAAATGAAATCGCTCTTGATTAAAGTCAGTAAGTAGTAAAATGGCACACAGCTGAGTGCAGTTCGGTTTATAACATGAAAACTGACTCACTGATGGATGAAGCTGGCCTGCAGATACACCTGTTTGTAAGGTGGACAAACATGTAGCATCCAATATTGAATGTAAAAAATATTATTATACAATGACTCCCCATTAATATTCGAAAACTTGCACACTGATTGGCCAGCCCAACCAGCGTGCCCGTTGTAAATTCCACAATACACCAACAGAAAAAGGTCCAGTCACCTGGACTTCTTTCCGCTGGTGTATTGTTTAAATTTTATTTTTATTTCTTAAAAAATAAAAATAAAATTTTTAGCCTCGTCTCCGGACAAACCAGAGAGGCAGCTTGGACAAAATACTAGGAAAATCAGGTATGTTATTTAAAATTAAACACACGTACCCCGATATCCCTTGTATTTCTTCCATGTTGTCTCCCTCCTACCCCTAAACTGCCCTAAAGGTTTTTTTTTTTTTAATTAAAAAAAAAGAAAGAAAACAAAAACAGAGCAACGGAGACTTTCTTTTCTCCGTTGCTTCCATTTCAAAGCATTGATATACTGTGTATGTGTGGGAACGCAAGTCCCATACGCATGCGCAGTACATCAACACAAGGAAGCAGTATACCACCAACCATGGAATAACAGTAATGCACCATTATACAAAAACATTATTTAAGAAAAGTAAGTATTTTTTTTCTTAAATAATGTCATTGTATAATAGCAATAACTGACTCCGTGGTTGTGGTATATTGAAATTTACCCACAGTTGGCTTTATTTAATCACTCGGGCTTTGCCCTCATGATTAAACCACACCAACCATGGGTAAATCTTCAGTATACTACACCACGTCATCGGTTATTGCTGTAATATACTCCATTTAGTAAGAGACGCAGGAAAAATGTGTGTTATTTGAAATTACTTTTACTGAGATACTTGCAAGCTGGATCATGCTGTGCACAAGGGGCAGTAAGAAAAGCCAACAGAATGCTTTGGTGCATAGTGCAAGTTATGCATTGTCCATATGCCATGTGGTCTTCCATTGTTCAGAGCACTAATAAGACCACATCTGGGGTACTGTATCCTGCTCATGTGGCCAAAAAAGAAGAGAATGTTAAGCTCCTGAAAACCATGCAGTGCAGTTACAAAATGATGATGGGAATGGAAGGATGTCATTATTAGGAGAGGCTTGGAACAGCTTGACAAGTATCCATTAGAAAATAAGTGAGAAAAAGTAAAGTTTATGCTTTGGATACCAAGCATTTTTTTCGTGTAAGAATGGACTAGGTGAAGAGAATGGTTTGAGACAGAAAAGGAGCTGGAAGCAAGGGAAATTAGGATGATTCTGGACATCCATCCATCCACAACACCTTTTTCCCATTTTTGCACATAGGATGGGGTGTCACTTCAACAGTAACAGTCATCTAGAGCCAAGGTTCACACTTCTGGGTGGCTAGCCGTGCCACGATGGTTCTTCTACACCACACACTCGCATGGACACACACCACACCTGTGGCCAGTTTAGAGTATCCAGTCCACCTACTGCATGGCTTTGGAATGTGGGAAGAAACCAGAGCACCCAGACGAAACCCATGAGAACACAGGGAGGACATGCAGACTCCACACGAAAGGCCCCCCAGCCAAGAATTGAACTGGGGAATCTCTTGCTGTGAGGCAACAGCACTATCCACTGCACCACCGGGCCTCTCTCGGATTATTCTGGACAGACTTGAGGAAATACTGCCTCACAGAAAGGACAATGAATCTCTGGAAAACACTGCACAATGTAGAAGGTATGGTACAGATCTTAGAGAGCCTTCAAGAATGCCTGGACAGAGCATTAAAAAATAAAGCATTGCCAGGGTATTGGAAAAAACAACCCACTTTATTTTTCCTGACATTGTTACATGTTTGTAAGATTTTTTCATTTCCATTATCTTGATTATTGATAGTATACTCAAGACATGCAGATAACTGCTATCTTTATTCATACCAGCAATTCTTTTTTTAACTTGGAAGGAGAATATGCACTCTCTGCATATACCCTAATTGAATCATGTTGCTGCTAAGTCCCATCACACAATGGTCTGCCTTATAAAGTCTTATTCCGACTTAAAACTGAGAAGTACATTCCTGCGATTCACTTTGTTACAGTTGTGATTTGGTCAAATGAACAAGGTTTACAGCTGTACTTGCAGTATGTGGACCTATGGACTAGCGATTGTGCAGTTTTGCAGGAAAACCATTGCAATGCAAATACAATTTTTTTAGAGCTAGAAAATTTTGCTAAAAGGTCAGTTATTCCTTGTATGAGGTACAATCTGAAACATTTGTTTCTTTTGCCATTATAGATTAAAGTACAGCAGCTAATGGTCATAAATCATTTTGGTTTTATATTTTCAGACTTGAATATTTTACATCATGAAAAGAAATACTGAAACAATCAGGGATTCTTAGACATAATTCTGTATAAAAAGAAGACAGTACATTTTATCATTAAAAAATGGTAACCTTTTGAAATGACTGGACCCACTAGAGCGAGTCCCAAAATGCAGAGACTGAATGACCAAAAGAACGGACTAAAGTCCAAGATGCCTTTTCTCTGAATATTCCATTTCTCCTGATTATGGTGATGTCAGAGTTGGTATGTATAAGTTTGAGGCATGAGGGGGGACCTTGCCCCTCACATGGGGGTGTAGTGGGGCTTGCCCCCCTCTGCAAAAAATAAATGTTTAAAGGAGAAGAGCAATTTTTCAAAATTCTTCTCCTGTGTTTTCAGTCTTTTTTTTCTGCTGGTTGGCACTCTGCATTTCAAGTGCCAACATTTCCACAGGGAGCCTTAAAATATATATAAAAAAATGAAATAAACTTCAGCAGATATATAGTTTCTGATATGGCTTGTGTTGAGCATTGAGAAGAAGCACTGTATATGAGATTAAAGTTCAGCTTCACAGTTTTTGGCTTTTATCAGTACCTTACTGACAGTATTTTTAATAATATTTTCAGGTTCCTCCAACTTTCTTAAATTTTGACATCTCTAATTGCATAAAGAAATAAATAAAGCCCAGACTACGGTCAAGGCAGCCCAAGATCTGGAGATGACTGCAGGACCACATGTTGAGGCTTGCCAGAGGTCAGTGCACTGAGCAATAGCTGTTCAGGTATTGCAGGATGCTCAAAAAGGCAGGGCTGTTCTAGGACCTAGGACAGGCATGTCTTCAAAGGTCATGCATCATTACCCACCCAGCCTTTTCAAACAAAATCAGTACGCCAGAGGAGTGGATCTTAAATATCATAGCTTTTGGTCAGTCAGTATGATGGCACCAGTTTCTTCACTACTCTACCCTGTTGCAAGGAGTAATCATATCCCTAATAGCCACATAACTCATTCTTGACCAGAAGGAAAGAATCTTCCAGTAAAGGGAGCCAAATGCAATGACCCCAGGGAAGGAAGGAGCTATGTAGGGAAGCCCGGCTCCATGTGTAAATTGGTCATTAAAATAGTCTCTCATTATGCTGAAAGGATAATCAAATACAAAGAATATGATGTATTGGCCTGCTTTTAAAATATACCATCTGTAATGTCCCCACTCTGGGCCAGTAATCAAGGAGCCTGAATTCTTACCACTGACGAGGGACATTCACTTGGAATGCAAATGGATACACTCATTATTTCCAGATGCAGACCTCTCTGCATTAAGCACAATTTCCCTTAATAGCATACAGGAAACACACTCAGTCCAGGGTCTGGATCTCTGTGTCTTGCTCCAGGTCCCCAGTAAGACTCCCCACTGGTACAGCTGTAGAGTTAGGTCCTCAGTCGAGTGCCCAAGCCAAGTCCTCCTGCACCCTGTCTATATACACACACACACACACACGCGCTCACAAACACCTGGGAAAGGCTGGCACAGATTACCTGCTCTACTAACTTTGCCCAGACTGTAAGGTAGTTTCACTGCCACCAGTCAGTTACTATAAGGCTCTTAAAAGGGTACCCAGTTATACTGATTGAAGTTAATATTATTAGAAATGGTAATATTGACCAAACAGCCAGGCTTTTAGAAGTGGCCAGAGTTATCAAATATGTTCAAATACTCTCAAAGCTTAAATATTTTCTAAAAAGGACAAGCCACAATGAGAAGTTTAAATACATTTAATAATAAATAGAAAAGGAACATGAAAATACTAAATATCTATTTGCAGTAAACACCAGAGTTTCACTCACAGGGAATATTAAAAATAACACAGATGGAAAGTTTCTCATAGTTATAGAAAAACAGTATTTAGCTAGTATCACTATCTATTCCTGATTGACTAAAATAATTACTGTTCCTACTTAACAGAGCAAGGCAAGATGAGTGAGTGGTTCTTGTTGTCAGATCCAAGACCGAATACAGAATGCTGCTGAGACTTCAGTCTCCTCTAATACTAAAACATTATTTCTGTACAGAGTGACATTACATACATCTGGTCATCTGACTCTCTTTTCCACACTATCCCCACCATTAGAAGCTACCAGAGTTTAGCACCTATGTGCTACAATACACACAGATAGATAGAGCTTTGCTCAGATGTGGAACAACTGCTGGAAATCATAAAACCATAAACCAGTTTCACTCTTCCTACAGGAGCTGCAACCTATTGTCTAGCACAGACATTGCATCTCTGGCTGCCTTCAAAAGTGTGGGATAACATCTTTATGGCTTAACCCATAAAGTAATTTAATTTCAAGAATATTTTGCAAAGTCAGGTGGATTAAGATTAACCTCTTCACTTCCAGTATATACTGTTACAATGTTTACATTTAAACAGTTACAATAATGCTGTACATCTCTTTTCCTTCCAGCAGGACACACTGTTAATATGTTTTAATACAAGAAAAACCTCACAAATATATTTTCAGCACAAGCATCTGTACAAATCAGTTTGATATACAAATGACATATAATTATTTACAAAACTTCCAGCTAGCTGTGCTGGCATATGTTACAAATGCACTGCATTATTCCTCCTGGCAGGGCTGGGAGTACCTCCTATCATCACACTATCCTTTATATTCATTTATTTAAATGAAGAAAGTTGTGTTCTATATTTTTTGGGTCAAAGTATAGCAATGTGATGAAAGTGTAAAGCTGCATTCACCTAATGAAATGTTACATATTTTTTTTATTTCTTTATTTTTGATGGGGTCATTCATCAAATACCCTCTCCATGTCATAAAGTGTTATAGTAAGAATGTTTGTATGGCCATTCACAGAAATGATTGCATAGCATCACTTTCTCTCTCAGTGCCTTAGCAAGTAATGGTCTGAAACCAAATATCATCAGAAACTGCACTGTGGAAGCCAGTCTGTATTACAGGTGCATTCAGTGGTTTAATAACTATAGCTGTTATATCAGTACTCGTTTTGCTGGACATTTATTTGTTTTTTGTGTTTTTTTTAATATTGACTTATCTATTTATTTATTTTGTTTAATTTGCAAATTTTGCATATCCTATTTTAACGGTGATTTTACACAATGATTAAAGTCTGTCTTCAGAACAGAATTGTGCTTCCACAGTTCATTTCTGTGCAAATCATACATGTAGCTTGAAAAGATGACGTGAAAACCTGAAGAAGTACAGTAAGTTACTCCAGAAGTTCACTGAAGTCAGGGCATCTACTGCCTATCGTTTACCTTTATTATACCTGGCAGGAGCTCATATACACCCCTGCTGGTCTAAGTGCTTTGCATCTTTTACAATGTATTTTAGCAAAGTGCTGTTTAACTGAAAGCACTTGGCTGAAGTGTAATTACCAGAAAATATGTCTGGGACGTGAGTAATTCCCTGTGCCACCTCAAGTCCTGCCCCATAAAGTTTTAATCCTCATACAGTAGACAGTCCATTCCAGGACTGCAGGTGACACTAAACAGTTTGGAGGTTGTCATAATGGTTAAAGTGCTTACCTCACAGACACAAGATACAGGATTTGATTCTTACTTTGAAGGAAATTGGCTTGCCTTAAAACAACCTACAAGGGCAGCTAGCTTAGTACTTACCCATGAAACTATGAACGTTTTTCAAATTTTGATAAACAGTCCTTATGAAATTCTATTCTGTTGCAAGCCAGCCAGAATAATTCAGCAGTTCTACAAGTAGTTATGCTCCATTACTGTGTTATTCTGTTTTGAAAACAGCATGGTTTCAATTTGAAGTGTCCTGGAAATAAGGTACTTAAATAAGTGTTGAATGTAAGAAATTCTACTAAATTTTCTCTCTTTTTTTCTTAATATGCTTGCCTGGTTGGTTGTATATATACAGATTTTCAAAACTCAACTCTCCAGTAAAAAAAAAAAAGCCTGTTCTGGGTCACTAGTGACTGGTTTTGAAATTGTTTGTTTTGCTTTCACTTCCAGCAATGATTTAACTTTCAAAAGTGCAGTGTATTGTACCAGTACTTTAATCTGTACATTTCTGTTATTACTTTAGTTAAGTGATATTTCTCTTAATAGGAGAGCCTATTTAAATCCATATAACCTTATAATTTATTGTAGCTTGTGATGTTGTATATTCAGTGCCTGGCCTTAAAACAATTAAGAAATAAACAAAATATGTACTTAACAGTTATGAAAATGAATTACCATGTGGTCAACTCTGTATCTTGTGCAGTTTACTCATGATGAAAATTAGTAGTAATTACTAAAACCTTCATGTGAGAATATTAGTAAGACTAAATTATTGTGCACAAAATGTACTTAATGCAGTGTTATAACTGTTTTCCATTATTTTCATCCTGAATTTATATATTTCTCCACATTCCTCATGAGTATCTGCCCTTTACTCTGAAAGTCTTAGTTTCAGAATAAGAGATAAAGATAAAAAATCAGAAACAGTGTTTACTTTTTTAAATATTTAATTTAATGTTTTAGAAAGTTAACAGAACAACTAGATTTGCACTAGCCTGCATTTTTCTAAAGACCAAAATGTCTGAAATTCTATTGTCTAGCCTGTTGTGTTAAGTGACTGTAATCCTGAAATATTTGCCAAAAAAATCACTCATTTTGTGAAGCACAGGGCAAAACCTTGAGGAGAAATTTGTAACACTTGACAGGTATGTATGTGTCATGCTTTATTATTATTATTATTATTATTATTATTATTATTATTATTGTCATTACCGTCATTTTTTGCTTGCTTGTCTCTTCGGCGTGCCACCTAATAGCTCAGAGGTATCCCCTTTTCTGAGGATACCCAGAAGATAGGATAACATGTGATCATTAAATATGTAAACAATGAAGAGATTTTGAGCCGGGCCATTAAAGTGACTAGTGCTTCAGAGTCAGATTTTCTGGATAAAACCCTCTGAAGTATAGAGAATTATTTGTCAGCTCTTTTAACATAAAATGTTAAAGCCCTGACAAAAATTTAGGTAACCCAGGTTTGGTGTCCTAAGCGTTTCTTGGGACTAACTTGGGAAAGGAAGGCATACCTACTGTGTGTGTGTGTGTGTGTGTGTGTGTGTTTAGGGATGTACTAGGGCCATCCAATGCCAGAATTCTTCGGAGAAATGGCAGCAAGTCAAAGGATGGCCTTGAGATGTACTTTGAGTCACCAAGCCACATCTGCAGTAATCTTCATCACCAGGGCACAGTGATCCTGTATTGAGTTAAGCAAGATTTCCATAATAAACGGAGACTGGCAAGAAGAACCACCTGTAATTAGCAGTTGCATTTAATGTAATGTCTTGAACAGTTCCAGACTAAGTGTTTGTGTGCTGAATTTCATAAGTTATGTCATGAGGCTGCTGCTGTGCTGTGCAGACGTGTGTTCTCTCTTAACTTAGATTTGACTTTTTTTTAACTGCAGGTTTACGGTGATGCTTCTGTCTAAATGATACCATATATCCAGTCATTTTCACTTACTAATTTAGGGAGTACGGTGAAAGTGATGAGAGTAAGTGTTATAAGTGAACTTTTTATTGATTTTTCCACTCAGTAAAAAGAGCAATATCTCTTTCAAGATATTTGTGAAGTACAGGCCATCAATTGGCACATGACATTTATTGAAGAGCAGTAAAGCAGACCAAGTTGTGCTTTAGGAAGAACAAACCTTGGTTAGTCTGTTGGAATGTAGTGCAATAAACTGTTTTATAGAGCATAGACAACCTAATTTTGGCTGGAAATTGGACTTCCACTATACCATCTGTGTTATAAAAGCAGTTTAAGGACAACTGTTCCCAGTATCATTTTTTTTTATTATATCTTCACGCGTTCTGCTGTAACAGTGTCTCTGCATCACTTCAAGTAGTTCTTTCATTTTTATACACCGGACTGGCCGGAAGGTGGCTGCCATATTGTGTGATGTCATTTTATATTCAAGGGTTTTGCATTTCTGATGTCATTTTATGGGGCTTTTGTTCAGGGCTCTGAACTGTAGTTCCAAGCCATATTTTCTAGTTAAGGTGCTAAAGCTGATCATCTGTGTCTGATAACACACACATGTAAAAATCTTAACTACATTCACTACTAAATCTTTAAACTATTGTATTTCTTTTTCTGAAATTAACAATATTCTCAATTGTTTTATTAGGTCTTAAAAATCTGAAATGTAACTACCCACCATACCCTACCTGAGTGTCATAGATAATTGTGACAAATTTCAGATGGAAATAATGTGAGATTTCACAGAAAATCAGACTGATGTTCAGAGAAGCAGCTTCAGGTAGAACTAAGTAATAGTATTAAAACTGTACTAAAATTGTATTTGGCACCCTAGAGCTATGCACTTTGTGATGAGAAAAACTGGATATGTGGCTGGACATGTCTGTTAAAGGCCACACCCAAAAGAATAACAATATATATATTTGTTATCATATAATGATGTTTTTTTGCACTGCCTTCATTACTTTAAGTAGTTACTGTTATGATATTCTAGCCGAAATAGCCTGATAAGGTCTACCACATAAGCACAATTTCTTTTAAAAAGTGATGATTTTTGTCTGCCTTAAATACTTTTATGGGCATCCCAGTGCATTGTGGAAAGAGAAACATGTCTTGTGGTGTTGTCTGTTGAGTGTTTTACAAAGACAGAGTATTGCGATGTCCATGTCAGTAGCTACATTTTGTGAATAGCATCGGTTTGTCTTGTACTGTTATTTCACTTTGATTTTTATTACTACCATTACTTACACAGCATTTTAATCAGCGTTTGAATGGTAGGCTTGACAAAAAGCAGAATTATTTGGTTTACTTACATTACTAGAAATCCCAGTCACACTTTCTAAGCTGAGGTGTGAAGTTTACCATCTGTGACTAATAGCTTATACGTAACTGAGCTGGATGGTGTTACACTTAACAGATTTTTTTTATCATTCCTGCAGATAGAATTAGTACTTAAGATGTGGTTTGCCTCACCCCACTCACTGACCTGTGTCAACCAAAGATATATGTACGTGTGTGTGTGTGTGTATGTATATATATATATATATATATATATATATATGTACACACAACTGTATATATATATATACACACAACTGTATATATAATATATATGTATGCATATATAATATATATTACACACACACACACACACACACACACACATATATATATATATATATATATATATATATATATATATATATATATATGCGACCAATGCTGTGACAGGTACCACAAGACAATGGTGCTTACAGAAACATCAAAAGTGAATGCAGACAGGGAACCAACAGAGTATATTAATATACTTAATTCCTCTGATATTCAAGGACCTCATAGATAGTCTTATTCCAAACAGGGGTTAGCAGGATTAGCCAGAATTCTGTGTTACTATAATCTTCTGTTTTTTTGTGGTATTTAAACCCTGTGTTTGAGCTGCTTTGGGCTTGTTTAAACCAGGCTCTGCTGAAGTGCACCATCTCTGGGACATTTTACAAAATTCCTAAGGCTCCAAGACCAGTCTAAGTGCTTTTTCATTTATTTCACTTATTTTATTGCATTTGCACTTGCTTATTATTTTTGTGGGTGCCTTATAGCTAATGTATCACATTTGCACTGTTTTAAAGCAATTTACTGATTAACTGCATTTCATTACTGTTTAGCTGCATATCATTGCTATTTACTGCAATTCATTACTGTTTAACTACGTTTTACTACATTTCATTACTGTTTAACTGTATTTTTTCATACTGTGCATTCTGTTTTTGTCTGCAAGTGGTTAATCTATGCTTTTCTGTGAGTTTTACTGTGTTCTTAACCCTTAAATTGAGTAGCATAGTCTGGATACAGGTTTTCTGCATCCTTAGTTTGTTTTTGCCTTCTGTGTTTCTGGCAGCCATCTTGTGTTGGCAGCGGCCTATCTTTGCTAGTGAAAGTAGCAGGGCTTGACACAACCTGATTGGTAAAGAGAGGAGGAGCTAGAAGAATTGGCTAGATTTTTGTGTTACTAGAATCTTCAATATTTTTGTGGTATTTAAACCCCGCGATTGAGCTGGTTTAGGCTTGGTTGCTCGCCACACACCACAGCTGCACTGTTTTTAACCCATTGCGATGTGTTCCAGCTACAAATTTTCCCTTAGTAGCACTTGTGTGATCACCTAGTAGTACTCCTCTCAGACCATCCACCCATTGCCCCTTAGCTCTCTCTGGCCTCTCTCCCTCAGATTCTGACAAATATGGATGGACAATTTCCTGCAGCTTCTCCTGCCAGTCTGGTTGATATGGGCATCCTGAGACAGTGTAGCAACTGCCTTGTGTACATGAACAACCCTCTTCTACTACCACCTAGGAACATAATTTGTGAGAGATGCAATTACATTAAGAACTTAGAGTCTATGCTGTCTCTCTCACAAGTCAGTATATCTGGCACTGAGAAGTTTTCAACACAATCACCACACCTCAGACACCACCTACACAACACACACCCACATATGTGGAGGTCCTCAACAAAAACATACTCAAACAAAAGAGATCTCTGAGGCAAAACATATGCGAACTCCATGGCCCACCACACCACATACCACACACAGTCAACACACATGTGTCTCACAGCCACTAAGGCGTAACCATAAACCCAAAATATTAGTCATAGGAGACTCCATTGTAAAACACACAGATGTGCCCCTCACCAGGCTGGATAAGGAGAAAGTCATGGTTAGTTGTTTGTCAGGTGACAGAATCCACCATATCACACATGCACTCAAGTCTCTCAACAACAGGTATTGTTATGACTCTCATAGCTCATGTTGGTGTGAGTGACTTGAGATGTACTTCCCTGGACTATATGAAGAGAGACATTATCGAGCTCACTGAATATGTGTCCCAGGCGGGTATGTCCCAAGTCCTAAGCAGCATTCTACCATCACCCAGAATAATGCATCAATACAAACAGAAAATGATTGACTTTAACAATTGGCTTAGTTTCTGGTGTCATTCCAAGGGGATCCAGTACCTGAAAGCCTGGGAACACATGATCGACAGACCATGACGCTTTGCCAGAGATGGCCTGCATCTGTCTCCCTTGTGCTTCAGGCTTCTGGCAAAGGCTCTTGCCTCCCTCATAGTGCCTTTTTTAGGCAATGCCATGAGGTCAAAACTACCAACATGAAAATTTCATCAAAATGCAAATTAAAGGTCATGCTGCTAAATGCTAGGAATGTAAACATGAAACTGCACTCATTGCAAGCATCTTTAACCCTGGAAGACGCTGACATTTGTGCAGTCACAGAAACCTAGTTCAAAGATGCGGAGAGCACCCCAGCCATACCAGGTAACTCATTCTGTTATACATTCAGACCCCAAGCTGTGGGCAGCAAAGCAAAAGGAGGTGGAGTTTCAATATATATTAAAGACATGCACACCTCCAGGCTGGTCAAACAGTATGACGCATAACTGTTGACAAGACCCCTAGTCAAATCATAGATAGCTACAGGCCACCAACTTTGACTCAAGATGCCCACTCCACCTATCTGGACCTCTTTGAGTCTATCAAGATTTAACCCTTTACCCTGATCCTGGGCAGCTTTAACTATCCAGCCATAGATTGGAAGAAGAACTCATGCCAAAACACAAATGTCCAGAGATGCCTTGATTTCATCAATGCATATGCCTTGGACCAAGATGGTTGACAACCCCACAAGAGGTGATAATATCTTGGACTTGGTATTAACCAACATGAGTAACCACTGCAGCATCCCTACAGTGTCATCTTCCCTGGTAAGATCCTACCACAAAGCGATCATTTTCAAAGTCACCATCTCCCCTAGCTAGGGTCAAACATAAAAACTTCTCCAAAGCTGATTACTGCCTCCTGAGGGAAGGTATAAACAGTTTCCCAGCCCCTCCCCCTCCATAGGAACTGACACAAATGTCCATGCCTACACCAAAGTACTATACAAGCATTTATCTAGCCGCATAGAATCAGGAATACCTGACGGGACAAAGTCATCTTTCTCAAGGAAGAGTAAACCTGCCTGGTGGACATCTGCAATAAATAAACTCTGTAATATAAGGGAAAAAAATGCTGTCCAGGATCAAGAAGGAGCAGGTGCCTAATTGGAAGCAATCTCTCCTTAGCCTGAACAAACAAATAAGAGCACTAGTGAAATCCTGCAAAGCAAACTTCAAGTCCAAACTGGACACATCTACTAAAGACAATCATAAGACCTTCTTCGCATATGTCCACTATCTCAAAGGAAGCACTCAGATCTTTTCAGAACTGGTGGTCAAGGACACCACATACACAAATGCTGTAGATATAGCCAACCTGTAGGCAGACAGATTCAGCAAAAACTTCACCCCTCTATTCCCCCCATCAGTAAATCAGGGCATTCCCAGCACCTGCCCCACTCCCCTTATCTCTAGAGAGCAAGTCATCACTGCCTTCTCAAAGGCAAAAAATACAGCCTGTATGGGACTTGATAACATCCCAGGCTACATCCTACATAAACTCAGGCAGGAACTTGCACCACCATTAGGCACCCTATTTAGCCAAAGCCTAAATACTGGCTTTGTCTCAGCTGAGTGGAGGGTAGCCACTGTCATCCCATCAAAGGTGGAGCATCCACTGAATCAGAAAAATTATAGCACCATCAGCGTAACTAGTCTGATTTGCAAGGCAATGGAATGGATTATCATAGATCACCAGAGCCATGGATGAAGGGAAGGTGTGCACACCACCTACCTTGACCTGGCCAAAGCCTTCAAAGCTATTCTCCACTGGGATATAATAAATAAACTCTCTCAACTAGGCATTAATCCATATGTTACCAGATGAGTAGCAAACTGCCTCACTGATAGAACCCACCTAATCAAAATAGGGGAAGCCACCTCATGCAGTAGACCCGTAATGAGCAGTGTACCCCAGGGATCAGTCTTGGAGCCTCTGTTATTTGGCTTATACTTTTCTGAAGTGCAGGCCAAAACCAGTGGGCTATGGCTGACCAAGTCTGCAGATGACTGCAAGTTGGGCACTGTCATCAATTCCCCTAATGATGTGAACATCCTCCAAGAGGGTCTCACTCAAACAAATGACTGGTGCCAGAAACATGACCTCAAACTGAATGCCAAAAAATGCATCATCATCCCCTTTGGCGAGAGTGACGTCCCCACAAATTATCACATTAATAACAAGGTCCTAAGCATGCAATCAGTTGTGAGAGACTTGGGTCACCCAGGATGATAACAAACTGACTTTTAACCACCATATTGCCTTGTATGGATCATAGGTCGGTACTAGGCTATTGGCCCTAGGGCCTATACAAGCCTAGCCATAACAATTCCCTGGCTATTTCTTCCCACACTGTTTACTTCCCTGGACCCTGTCTAGCAGGGCGACTGACGTGATCCCCGGGGTGAATTTCCTTTCTCCCATCCAATCGTCAATGTTCCTTTTGAAGAGGGCCTAGGAGGCACTCTGCTTGACATGTATGGGCAGTCTATTCCAGAGTCTGGGGAGTCTCTGGGTCAGGAACCTATCCCTCTTGCATGCTTTGTTTATTGTGATGACAAGGTTTAGATCCCTGGAGCGTGTTTCTCTGAGGGATTGGGATTTCTTTAAGTGTAGCATGTCCATCAGCTCTAGGTTTGACATGGCCTTGTATGTTAAGCAGAGATCGCCTCTGAGTAGACGATATGCGACATAGTATAGGTGGAGTTTTTTAGATGGTCAGCATAGGGCATCTGCTTTAGGCCTGTAATTCTTTTAGTGAGGTATTTCTGCAGCCTTTCCAGTTGTTGCAAATGTCTTGAGAAGCTGGAAAGGAAGGGTATCTCTTCCAGGGACAAGGAGGTCATAAAATCCCTGTATTCTTCACTTATAAGATCCATTATTGAGTACAGTGCCTCTTTTGGCATGTACCTCACAGAGCACATGTAGCAGCTGGAGAGACCACAGAGGTTTCTCAGCAGGAAAATCCAGGGCCTCAAACATCTACCCTACACAGATAGGCTAAAAGCCCTGTTCCTCTACTCAGTCTCATATAGACTCATCAGAGGTGACCTCTGTCTGGCACAGAAAGCAATCTCAGACCCCACCTTGATGAGACTGCTGCATATCCGAAAGTCAAGCTCCACTTGTAACACACATGCACAACTTCATCCTGGTCTGTGACATCAATAAGAGTTGATGGCGGGACAGATTTTTGTCCCTGAGACTCCCCCTTCTGTGGAATAGGCTCCCTCTCCATGTCAAGCAGGGCACATCATTAACTGTTTTTAAGTGCAACCTGCATAACTGGATGGAGAAAATAAAATACTCCCCTGGGATTCCATCTGTGTCCCTCTTACAGGGGCATCAGGTGCTGACGTTTTGGAGCAGAAGCTAAATTCTTGGCTAGGCTTGTTAAGAGCCTCAGGGCCAATAGTCTAGTAACTTCTTATAATCCAGTAATCTGTCAGCATCAATTCCTAGGTATTATGGTTGACATTTTCTTGTCACTTAAAACTCATACAGAAATAACAGTACTTTGAACACAGAAACGTATTACACTTAAAACTTTGTTATAAACGTTCACATCAACTCATTCCAACAGCACTTTAGGCTCTAGAAAGAAATGTATTCATACCAAATTAGAATGTGGGTACATTATTGTTCTACACGTTCCTGCTAACACACCCTTACTATAAACTACAGAGATTAAAATTTGCTACTTGGGTCTCACTGGCTGCTGGTAAAGAGCAGAACAACTTTCTTTCTACAAAATTATTAAATATCATTATTGTTAACCCCTGCAAAGCAAACTGACTGTTAAAGCAACAGCATATACACTCAGAAGGAACAGCAATAAAGCATTGACTCCTCCGTTTGGATTAATAGTAGGAGAGGGGAGTAGCAATGAAGCATTGACTCCTTCCTTTGGATTAACAGTAGGGGAGGGAATGGCAGTGAAGCATTGACTCCTTCTTTTGGATTAACAGTAGGGGAGTGAACAGCAATGAAGCATTGACTCCTCCCTTAGGTTTTCTCCGTTACTGTTAATCCAGTCTCCAGAGTCTGCGTGGAATTGTCTAGCAATTGATATCCACAACCAATAATTATTAAAAGCTATTACAGCAAAGCTAAAACAATACCTCTTTAGTGAAAATAAAGGCAAACATTTTGGGGGCAAAAGCTAAAACTACACTTAGCGCACCCAGGCCTAGCAAATGTGTGCATTTTCAATATACAGCTTTTGAATTTTACAGCTGCTTGTTTTTAGTTTCATAGGTTAGTACTAAGCTAACTGCCCTTGCGAGCCATTTTAAGCCTAGCCAATTATCCCTTGTGAGACTCAAACCCTGCACCTTGTGTTTGTAAGACAAAGACCTTAACCATTAGGCCACCCTCCCACCTTTCGGTACTTAGTGGTCAATCTACTCATTGTACTTAATGTCAAATACTTTGTATATACTTCCTTCATTATCTTTGTAAATGTGACTATAACCTAATCTGTCATCTGTAAATACTTTGTAAATAAACAAAAGATGCACAGACTACCAACCACAGCACTAAAATGAAAAAAAAATAATACTAAAGCATCATAGCCAAATGAATAAGGGAAAAGAAATAAAGGCTTTATTCAGAGTAAGTACTTTTCATCCTAAAATTCTAGAGGTCTTGAGGCTAACAAAAGTAGCAGGAATAACGCCTTAAATGCAACAATATTTGATGATATCACAGTTAACATCAATCAATTACATTGAATAAATGATGTACTAAAACTGATGTTTGTTTAATGTTAACTTTTTTCCAGTACACATTTGAAAGTGATATGATCATACAGATGTGGTACTCAAGGAGCATGTAATCTGGTTAACCAGCAATATTCTTTGTGATCAAGTAAATTTTCAGCATCCCTGACTCTGAAATCTAAGTCCTACATTATATGTAAAATACAAAGTGCTTAAATTTGATGCAATGCAAAATGTGTCAAAAAAGAGCATTGTTTCTGTTTCTTTTTCTTTTAGAGTAATAATGTTTATATACTGGAGTACTTAATTCCCTAGTTGTCCTTACAAAATAAAATGCTTAATATACAGTACAATCAACGTACTCCACACTGAGTATTGCAGTTAAAACATTTCAACTCATTTCACTGTAGAACTGTTAACCTCATACATGCATAAGTATCTCACACTCTGTGTATTTCTTTATGAAAACCTTACAAAACAGACAATTAGAAAAATTTTGTTTGAGATATTTTTGCAGCCAAGCATGGAGAACAGATGCTCTGTCATTCCAATGTACTTCTAAAGATTCAAAAAGAATTGTCCAAATTTGTTGTGGCGATTCCATTTTGGCACAGGCAAAACTGTTTTTGCTTTCTAATGGAATTTCCAAAGGGGCGTTAACCATAAGAGACTGTATCTACTCACACAGCACAAGGGGAGTTTGATACACTCCAGTATCAATCAACTACAATTGACAGCATGGATGAATCGGTTTTAATACCTTTTAAGCACTTTTTTCATGAGGACATGCAGCAGGTACTAAAGTAATCAAGAAAACCCACTACTAAAAAGTCTTATGTTGGCAAATGGAAGATGTTTTCTTATTTGGTACCTTCTCAACTTCAGAGTTCCTGAAAGGGAAGTAGCACCTCTGGTTCTGAGATATTTGTGTGAGCTACTTAAAGATGGCTTGTCACTTGCTTCCATTAAAGTGCATCTTGCAGCCATCTCAGCTTGTCTGCCTATGCATCCCGCTCTTTCTTTGTGTTTGTGGTTTACACAGCACGAGACTTCCTTGAAGCAAATTTCTCCTCCTTGGAATCTCAGTTTGTTCTAGAAAAACTGACCTTAACTCCCTTTGGACCGACCTCTCAGGCTGACTTGCAGTTCGTTACTTGAAAAACTATTTTACTTGTTTAAGTTATGCAACACGAGTATCTGAGTTACAGGTTGTTATGGTGGGTGAACACTGTCTGATTTTCCACAAGGATAGGCTCACATTACACACTAATCCTTAATTTAGACCTAAAGTTGTTTCTGAGTTTACCTTGAATCAACCTATCAGTCTCACAGTTTTCTGTCTAGAGCAAAGCAACAAGGGAGAACAGATTATACATACATTAGTTGTGCACATGTAGCTCCTTTACTACTTTGACAGAACCAGGTCTGTTAGGAAGGCTAGGCAGCTGTTTGTTTCCTATGCTAGGTCTAAGAAAGGCCAACCCATGTCTAAACAGACTATATCCAGATGGCTGTCTTCTGATATTGTTTTTTGCTATTCCAGTCAGGCATTATATGTTGTGTCAGATTTTCAGAGAACATTATAACAAACTAATATAAAGATATAACAGTCTATCTCTTAAGGATACCATGTTGTATCATATATAATTTATCCCCTAATCAAAGATTCTAGACTACAGTGTTATGAGAAGCTATTACTATGAACTTAAGTACTATTGGCATACATTTAGCTAACAGTCTTCTGACAAAATATGATGGGACACATTTCATTTGACACCATCACTGTATTGTCAGTGCAGTACTTACAAATGCATGAAATTAACATTTAGAATTGTATGTTGTTGTTGTTGTGTCTTTCGGCTTATCCCGGTTAGGGGTTGCCACAGTGGAACTCCGGTCCGCTAATGTTTGGTAGTGGATTTTTACGTGCCGAGTTACCAGTCCTGACGCACAGCCTTCAACGAAGGTACGCCCATTCACGCATGCCTCCACACAGAAGACACTCTAGCTGAGAATCGAATGGGACAACGTCTTGCTGTGAGGCGACAACGCTACCACAGCACCACTACCGCGGATAACATTTAGAATTGTATGATATGCTAAATAAACATCTGTATATTGTACTGTATCTCATGAACAATAGTTAATTATATATAATTTATTCTATATTTTGCAAGGGTTTACAATGAGTAATACTACAGTGCAAAGAGTTTAGGATTACTCTGTTGTGGTCAATTGAATGTGTAGCATCAGGCAAGTCTGCTAAGGATGATGCTTTAATTTTCCTTCCTGGCTATTTACATATTGCAGAGTATTCAGAACGATTTGCAACATCACAGCACAGTGATACACATCAAAGATGGCATTGCTTGAAGCAACCTGATGCTGTTTATGTAGTAGGACCAGCCCGGCAACAGTATACTGGATAAAGGGCTGTATAGTAAACTTAAGTAGATGCATTACTGATAGCATTCATGCTACTGAACTGTAGCAGAGTGTCCCTTATATGGCTGGTCACATGACTAAGATGACGAGCACAGTAAGGTGGTACGCTTAAGGTTGTGTGTGTTCATATGTGCAGTGAAGTGCTTTATAGCTCCAATATGCACAATGCGAGAAACCTACAGAGGGACACCTCAGCCAATCATATAAATGTGGAGAAAAGGAGCAAGAGCAAGCAGAGGTGCACTCCCAAAGTAACCTGTAGGAAAGATAGGTGGGGGCTACAAGAGTCTTTGTGTATAGATGCTCATTTTACTTTTTGAAAAAGGATAGACTGGGACAGAAGTGCAGCTGGCTGAACCAGTTCTGGTAAACCATCCAGTGTTCTATCCCATCAGCTTTTCAAGTGAGCACTTCACTATAATTAGCCAATTGCTACATTGTAGTAGTCGTCTTATTTTAGATCCACGTCCCTCCCTCTACTACATCCATTTTCCACGCCTCTTACACCTGTTGTAACATAAGCTGTTTCCTGTTACTGTGCCACACCCAGTCTGTGCAAATGAAGGTGGCTCTGCTCTGGGCTGTGTGAATGAAGTGATGTCTGATGCACAGTCTGGCTTCTCAGTGTACTACAGTGCATAGCCTGTTTGTGTTAATGCATACATCAGTTTTATTCGCTGTTTTCCTTGTCATGGCATAAAGCTCCGGACCAGATGGCTTCCTCTTTGCCAGAGCCACAACATATTGTGGCTTCCTCTGTCTTGCATAGGGTACTGCTTCAACAGCTTCTTCTGACAATTCAGTGTCCAATTTCACTGCTGCAACAGTTCTACCAGGCAGTAGCAGAGTGTTCCAAAGTTGTAGCTGTTGTCGCACCTCTATGTTGTGTAGCCTTCCACCAGGTGTATCCAGACACTGGAAGCATGCCTTCAGGATCCAGAGTCCACGTATGATAATATTCCTTGACTACCAACGCCTGATGTTGATTGCTATCTCAGCCATGATGTATGGGTTTTAAATAGGGTTGGTCAGTTACAGTTAAAAATCAATTCCACCATCACCTGCAGCACACAGCAGTGAACACCATTATAAGTGCCTGCTACCTGTGTCAATGGAAAATGCACAACCCTGACCCATGTAGCAACAGGGTGTGCACCTATAGAGTATATGGCCTTGAGGGAAGTCCAGTCATGTGACATGCTGGTGGAGCTTACACATGTGCCATATGTCGCAGTCATAGGCATTTTCCTGCATGGAGCACAGACTCCTTGCATGCAATAACTTGTGTATTGCACACCACTTCACAATTGATGGAACAGAAACTGCAAACTAACAAAATAGTGAATGTGATGAGTTAAATGGCAATTATGGTGAGTGTTTAATATAAAACTTGGTATGGTAGAATTACAGTGTCTGCTGTTACCAGGAAAGAGTAGGTTTGTACCTTCCAAACTATATAACACCATTAGTGTCTTCAAACAGGAGGTGTCATATCAAATGAAAAATAGCATGTCACAATTTTTAAAGAAGCTGCAGTACAATTTGATATATTTGCAAGGACAGGCTTCAAAAGATTTTTGTAAAGACCGAGAAAAATATGTAATCAGATAAGCAGACAAGGAAGGTGATATTGAAATGTTTAAATATGTGTTATGCTTAATTACACACACAGGATTATACGCAGCTACATGTCTCTTCTGTGGAGCAGTACACCAAAGGGTTATATTATTTGTTAATGAGAAATGTAAGATTGTTATTTTTATCACAGGCTGCTTTAAAAAATGTGGGGGAAGCATCCTGTTTGTCCCTACTTCTGTGCGTTACCAAAAATTCATAAGAATGTTGGGGATCCTTTGGATGTTTTCATCTAAAATAGGCCTCTTTCTCCCTGGTTTACTTAAACCCTGCATAGTCTCTCAGCAGCCATATCTTAGAGACACTTGGCCATCTTTTTTCTCAAGTGTGTAAGATAACATGGCAGAGGTATTAGTGGGTAGTCAGTGAAGTAAATTCTTTGTATACTTCAAATATGCATTAAGTTGGTGTTGAAAACTTTATGAAACTACTTGGAGAAATGCCGGTGACTAATTTTATACATCAGAGAGTCGATTAGCCGAACTAGTTGGGACCTAGGGTAGTTTGGGTAATCAGACTGTTCAGATAATCAAACATACGTTGAACCAGATAAAAAATGCTATTTTTTTTCTGCATGCTTTTCAACCATTCAGTGGTTCCAGTGGACAATAAAGAATATTTTTCATACACAAGTTGGCTACAAGCTCAAAAAACACGCACAAACGGATATGTATAATGTTTACATATTCAGACTTTGATTTTTCCTACCCAAAAACTTTCGAAGGTTAGGTTCGGATAATTGATGTTTCTGATAATCGACATTTGGATAATCAACTCTCTGCTGTAGTCAGTTTGTTACGCCTTTGTTTGACCCATAATTATTTTCATGTCTTTGATCTTTTTTTTATTTTAAAAGGTTTGGAAATGGGTGCATATATTTTACCCAGTTATGCAAATACATTTATGCATTTTTGAGCAACTTGATATTTATTGCAGTAATTTTATAAAAACAAAATAGTTTAGTATGGTCGATGTATTGGGGATACCGTTTTTATTTGTAAAGAATATGTCTGAATTTTATAGATTTTATGAAAACATTATACAGAAGAGTCTCGATTTGGGCTTAACCAAACTGGCATTTGCAACAGGCCCAATTTTTCGGTGTTAATTTGATTGCAATGAAAGATCAAACAGGTTGTAGTGCTTTGTATTTTAAAAATACTGCAATGAATATGTTCCTGGCAGCTAACAGAGTGAAATATCCACATCTAATGCAAGCCCACCCATATGAAGAGTTTGTTTATGCAGTTAAGAATGCAAGTAGACCTGCAGATAAAATCACAGGTTGCAAGCTGTGCTTTGATAGGTTAAGGAAGAGACTATAGAAGGAGGAAGAGACTGTAGAAGGAGGGCACATTAATAAGGAGTCTAGAAAATACTTTAGGTCATCAGATATCCAGTCACAGAAGTAAGAGAGTTAATAACAAGTAGGGTCATAAAACAGAAGGTATGTTATGTATGGTGGCCACTGAAGTTCTTTCTAGACCATGTTTAAATCTATAATGGGTAAGAACTGGCATATTTTGGTCTGATACTGATTTGCAAGACGTGTTACCCAAACATTTGGTCTTTTCATATAAGAAAATTAAAAAGTGTGTGGAGTACATTGGTTACTAATAATAATATAGAAAAAGAATGAAATCAAGAGATATGAATGTTGGAGTAACCACTCCAGTGTGTGAAAATTCATGAGGGCGGGCCACTCCTTGGAGTAACAACTCCAGTGTGTGAAAATTCATGGGGGCGGGCCACTCCTTGGAGTAACCAGTCCAGTGTGTGAAAATTCATGGGGGTGGGCCACTCCTTGGAGTAACCACTCCAGTGTGTGAAAATTCATGGGGGCGGGCCACTCCGGTCACTCTTGCAGTGTTAATGGGAAATTGCACTGTATGGGCAGAACATGTGATTATTGATTGTAATACATGTAATGCATTTCAAGGTATTTACTGTAATTGTATGCCCAATATTTAGTATAGTAGCAGGACTATCAGGTAGTTGAAAATTTGCCTGCAGGATCATTTGAGAGAAATAAATGGTGCTTCTCCTTTAAGTGCAATAGTTTTTCATGTTACATATCACCATGTCGATAATCTAGTAGCTATTAAATGTGAAATATTGAAAATATTAGCTTCCCCATAGCTTGGGGGCAATACATAAGATGATTTATTGACTACCGAATTGCATTGTATTCCGAATTATATAATGCATTATCACTAAGAGGATTGAATGTGCATTTGGAATGGAGTTATTTAATGTAATTTCATGGATATTTTTAAGATGTTAACGGGAGTGATTTAAATTAATCTGAGTGGCTGATTGCTTCACTGCACTTTATAGATGGTAGAAAATTTATGTGCTTGTAACACCTAGAAAGTATTTCTGCCAAGGCACTACGGTTGTAACAACTTATGTCTTATTTCTCTGCTGTCATTGTTTGTTTGTGTAGAATGACTGCGAAATGGCGGTTCTATCTGCTGTTGTCATTTGAAAAGAATAATATAGAATCCATAAGGCTGACGCCTACAAAACTCTTAGTGTGTTTCCTGTTGGATGTTGAAAGTTGGAATAGCAAAGATGATTAATGTTACTCAAACATTTATATTCAGTCCATGCATCCCCTCTGCCTTAATTGAGTTTGTGGTCAGCATGTTATCTGCTAAGTCCTTCACTGTATCTCTGTTCACAAGGTAGCAGTCGACAATGCCAGGTTGTGAAGGTATTTGTCACAGCGGACAGCATATCATGGGCAGTGGCACTAAAAGTGACCAATAACACATGCTGCTCAGCTAATGCTGCTACTACTTGTGGTATCCTAGAGCAAGTGAAGCTCCTGTAGTCCAAGAAATCCTGGCATTTGGAACAGATGAGTGTTGCAATGCTTTTGTCTTAAATTTATATATGCTTGATTTCCTCATTTACATATGTAATAATTCTTATTACCATGATGGCTCGTACCTGGTTGCCATTAAGCAGTCATTTGCATACTGTGCATACCAAACTATACCTGCTGTAGTGCAGTCACACCTCTTGTGTATCTGAGTTACCCCATCCCTGCATATCACTGCTCAGTGTTGTTTCAAATAACACTGTGTGCTAATTGCTTCTGAATACTATTAGAAATTATAGCATATTTCATTGTAAATTCCATCATACTGAAGATAGTAAATCTTCTTGTTTCTAAAAAGATCTGCTATGTAGCCCATCTGATAGTAACATAATGCTCAACATGGACTAACAACCCCCTGATGTGGTATCTGTTTGTAGTAACAGGGGCATTCCCCTACAGATTTTCTCTTTGTTTTTTTGTTTTACTGTTCCCCTGTCTGTGCAGTCCTTGCATTAGCTTTTCAGTTCTTTTATGATTGTGTGTGTGTGTGTGTGTGTGTGTGTGTGTGTGTGTTATACTAACTGTGAAGTCACACATCTAAAGTAACTAGGTGGTAAAGCAACTGGTTCATTTTAAGTTCTCTTTAGATTACATTTTCAGAGGATTATGTATTTCCTCAGTGTAACAAGATACTGAACTGTTTTGCTTTATGTCGGTAAGAATGGCCATAGTGCTGATTAACCCACATTTGCCCACACTCCGTTTTGTTTCCTCTTTCAAATGTGACTTGCAGTTGTGCATTGCCGAGTGTAAATATTGCTGCAGTTTTGCAAAACTAGTGGGAACTGCTCCTTACAAACACAGGTGTTCACACTGAGAAATAGCTCATGCACTTGCTGTGTGTACTGTAAATTTAGGTGTGCCATTCAGGTTTCTTATCTCTTTTGCTGGGGTTCTTTTGAGTGTATGTTTTCTTTTGTTCTGTTCTTGTCAAAAAAAAAAAAAAAAACATTCCACTGGCTTCTGCTTATCATTGTTTAACAGGCAGGTTTTTAATTGGAGCCTAGTGTGTGTGAGTGTGGTGTGGAAAAACTACTGCGACAGCGCTGGCCACCCAGCAGTGTAAACTTTGACTCTAGATGATTCACTGTTGAAGTGACAGCCCAACCCCATGTGCAAAAATGGGAAAAAGGAGTTTTGGATGGATGGATATTGTAATAAGCTACTATTAGCAATCCTCTCCAGATAACTGACAAAGACCAGTTTTCCTGAACCCATATGTAATACCGTTGCAGATACCTGGTTGCCAGAATTAATTTTGGAACCCCTCTGCAAAGATAGGTCCAGTTTATCTGGTCAGTTTTCTTTTCCAGACTTGAGTTCATAGCTTGAGCTGCACCTCTTGAATCCTGTTTTTTTTTTTTTTTTTTTATTGCGTCTCAGTTGCCCATTGTCAAGATTGCCGCAGTTTGTAAAGTTTTATTAGTTACAAAACCTTCATTTCCCTTCTAGCTGGCTCATTTAACACTGGTATCTTAAAACTAGCAAGTCTTGTTGATATATTTAAGATGCTGTGTTTGTAACAGAGGATCAAGCCAGTGGTCTCACTGCACTTCGTCTATTCTGGATGGATATAGAAAACAACAAGACACCATAAACTACTATGACAGTGAAGCCTTCCAGGGATCTGTTTTCAGTGAATGTCTAAGCACTTCCATGAATCAAAATCTGGAAATGATCTTTACCCTCTGAAAGTCGTATAACACTTAAGGCAGTACTCCATTAATGACTAATTTATAACATGTTGCTATAACTATTAATTGTAATACATTTTCATTTAATGCATAACATAAATAATATACAAATGTCTTGTCCTCTGTGACTTCTGTTTTCGAGTGCATCCAGTAACTCCAGGTTTTGCATTTGGGACTTAACTCTGTAGCCTTTATTTATGAAGCTTCTTGAATCAAATACTCGCACTAAGGAGTTAATGGAAAGTCTGTGTTTACTCTGACCAATATTACATTCTTTATATAAAAAGGGAATGTTAGAACTGCCATCTTAGACATGTAGCCTTTTTTCAAAAGCTGTCTAAAATAGAAAAATAAACAGAATTTGCAATTAACACTGATTTTGCTTATTTTTCATGTTAAGTTATTTCTCACGAAGCGACTACAAGTCAGAACACGAATTCTAATATTTATTTTCCATATGTACTATGTGCTCATACCGTACGTTTGTCTTTTTTAGGTTAAATGTAGCTAACACCTTTTTTTAAGGAAGTCAGATGTGCACATGCTTGGAGCTGTTGGGTACTCTGAGCACCGTATGACTTGTTTACTTGTTTAAACATTTTTATATATTTTGCCTTCAAGGAACAATTTTGTGATGCACAGGATAGTAGGACATTTATTTTGAACGCTGATCGTTTAGTTTACCTTTGACACTTAACAGTGCAGAGAAAATGCTGGCTGTATTGTTTTAGGGCTGCTACAACAAATCAGAATGAGTTAAGCAGCTCGACATGTTTGTTTTAGAAATGTTGAATTTACATCCGCTGTGCCGATTGAGTTGTACAGTCAGTGTGTGTGTTGAAGATTCAGTTGTAAATAAAAACTCACTAATATAAAGTTGTTTATCCTGTATACACATTGCTGTTATGAGGCTCTTGGTACCTCATTCACAGTTTCACTTGACCTGTTCTTTTAATATAACTATGAACACAAAAAATGTCAGCATGTTTCATCTGAACATCTCTTCATACCTAAACAATACTGCACTGACTGTTTTGTATATGCTGTGATTAAGTCGCACTATGACTACGGCAGGAAGGATGGAACTGAAAAATGTGCTGTACTGGTTATGTTCTGTATATTAAGGGCTTTATGAGCATGCAGAAATGACCAGTCTTCAGTTTCTTTCTGTATTAAGTAATGAAAAAAATGATGACTCGTATATTATACTTTTTAGTTGTCGTAAATGTGTGTAGTGCTGTAAATATCGTTTAGTCGAAACTGATGCAGTAATCAATACAGGAGAGTTGCATTTTGGGTTTTGATAAAGTGAACTTGTATTCCAGGTTGTGTAGGACAGAGGATACTGGGAATTGCAAAGAAAATGTGACACTGACCTACCTTCCCTACATGCAAGGTGGATGTTTTGGGTGTATTTTGCCCCAGAGCCTACTAGTCATTAAGCCTCCCCCAGTTAAACACATCCATTCATTTTATCTGGAAATTTCACTGGGATCAGGGTTACAGCTATGTAGATGAGGCTGTCATCCAGGCAATCATGAGGTTGCTTTGCATCTGGCTGTGCCCCTATATTTGCTAGCATTGCCAAAGAGAGATGGACACCCTTCATCAAGATCAGAAACACCCAGCTTTAGTCTATAGACTGAGCTTCATAGGAGACTTATCCATCTAATTTGGCCGTGACCAAGCATGATATATCCCACCAGCTTGGGTGTATTTTACTTATTGCAGATTGGGATGTAGAGGTCAACATATTTATTTAGCCACAACTGGCATGTGCTTCCTCCAGTCAGTGGTCTACATCATTCTTGACTCAGGCTTTGGAGATATTTTTCTCTTCTACTAACCCCTCCGCAGTGGGTGATGTAGGCACTGTATCACTATGGGGAATCCAGCACCCTCCCTCTGCTATTTTCATTCTACCAGACAAATGCCCCCTGAGAGCTACTGTCACTGGCGTGGGATTCTAAGCCTATGTCCCCTGGTCAGCTGCTTTCATGCATACTTCCACTTGCCCTGGAGCACTTTTACACTGCAAATCACGACCCCCCCCCCCCCAAGAATGGGTGAGCTGATGTTGCTGCACATTCCCATCCTCACCTGGCTCTTCCAGTGGCCAAACGATTACTCAAACTCTGTCCATTTAGATAGTAGTCAGGACTCTATCCTTTTGCACCACAAGGTCAGGTTTGCTCAGGCAAAGTGGTTTTGGAAAGGAGGACACAGAGAGCATGTGTATTTTCTCATTACTTGGTTTTGTTGTGTAGGTAAGATCCTCTTGGCAGGCATATTTGCTATTAATGGTTATACAGTAGAAGGTGAGGCTACACTCTTGGTAGCATGTTTGTCCAACAGTAATGAGAATGTTGGGTTTAAACTTAGATAACTGTTATGCTGCCATTGAAGTTTACACAACAAATTTTTTTTTCTCAAGCTGACTTGACATTTGTATTCCATAACGATATTTTCACAGACTATGTTTTTGATATGTTGTCTGTTTTATCAGCATAAAATGTACTCAGAACTGAAGCAGGTCTTTGGGTGTGTGCTGTGGCTTTCAGAAGAGCCTGACAAATGAAACGGAGTAGAATAGTTAACTATATTAACTGTTTTAAAAAAATCTATGAATGTAACCAAATAACTAAAGCTTCCCCAGTAAATTTATTAGTTATATGATACTAGTACAGTGTTTAGTGCCAGTGTGTTATTAACTGGATTTTTAAAGCAGGAATTCCCATTCTACAAACCAGAGTTGTTTATTCTGCTCCTCACATTTGTCAGACTGTACACTGCATTTGCTTAGACAGAATATCCCTGTTTATGAAAATGAAACAATGTTATTTACCTTTGTATCATCAACAGAACAGAAGAACCATATTTTGTTGTATGTTGTTCCAGTCTATAATAAACAATAACTAACTATAACTTTGATAAAAGGGTAAGAATTAAGCTTAAGCATCAGTTATCAACCTTTCTGTACATTAAATCAACTTGTAGTACTTCTGAAACCATTTGGTCATCTGATTGAGGGTCATTACAGTAACTACAGTGAGCATAGCTGATAAAAGCAAAGATTTTTGATCATCTGATTTAAGTTTGGCTAAGGAAAATAGAGCATGGCACAGAGCAAGCTAAAAAGAATTCTATATTTTAGACATTTCTTTTTCCGGTACATGAGCAATCTATCCAGTTTTCCTCCCCTGTCTAACCATATGCATCAAACAGTGCTTCAGTTTCAGCACATCAGCCATTTTTAAATCCTGTCTCACTTTTTTTCTCCTTTCTGTCTGTCCTACTCGTACATATGCCCACTTTTAGGTGTATGCTATTTATAAACTCTGACTATTACTACCACTCCCACTTCTGGGGGGCATACTTTTTGTAAAATCTGACTAGTTACTACTGCACCCACTTTTGGGTGCATGCTGTTTGTAAAATCTGACTAGTTACTACCACGCCCACTTTTGGGTGCATGCTGTTTGTAAAATCTAACTAGTTACTACCGCACCCACTTTTGGGTGCATGCTGTTTGTAAAATCTGACTAGTTACTACCACACTCAATTTTGGATACATGCTGTTTATAAAATCTGACTAGTTACTACCATGCCAACGTTTGGGTGAATGCTGTTTGTAAAATCTGACTAGTTACTACCATGCCCACTTTTGGGTGCATGCTGTTTGTAAAATCTAACTAGTTACTACCGCACCCACTTTTGGGTGCATGCTGTTTGTAAAATCTGACTAGTTACTACCATGCCTACTTTTGGGTGCATGCTATTTGCAAAATCTGACTAGTTACTTCCACGCCCAGTTTTGGGCGCATGAAATTTCTAAAATCTGACTAGTTACTACCACAACCACTTTTGGGTGCATGCTGTTTGTAAAATATGACAAGTTACTACCATGCCTATGTTTGGATGCATGCTATTTGTAAAATCTGACTAGTTGCTACCACACCCATATTTGGATGCATGCTATTTGTAAAATCTGACTAGTGACTATCATGCCCACATTTGGGTGCATGCTGTTTGTAAAATATGACTAGTTACTATCATACCAATGTTTGGGTGAATGCGGTTTGTAAAATCTGACTAGTTACTACCACACCCACTTTTGGGTGCATGCTGTTTGTAAAATCTAACTAGTTACTACCACACCCACTTTTGGGTGCATGCTGTTTGTAAAATATGACTAGTTACTACCATGCCTACGTTTGGATGCATGCTGTTTGAAAATTCTGACTAGTTGCTACCACACCCATATTTGGATGCATGCTATTTGTAAAATCTGACTAGTTGCTACCACACCCATATTTGGATGCATGCTGTTTGTAAAATCTGACTAGTGACTATCATGCCCACGTTTGGGTGCATACTGTTTGTAAAATCTGACTAGTTACTGCCATGCCCACGTTTGGGTGCTTCCTGTTTGTAAAATCTGACTAGTTACCTCATAGGACCATTCCATTACATATTTATAACTTGCATCCTTCTAATGATAGCTGTACTGACTCCATCTAGTACATTAGCTGTACACAATTTTATTTTAGTAGCAGCGTCAACAGCGTCAGTTAGATCAGTTAGTCTTTTTGTTGAGCATGCTTTCCCCAGATAAAAAAGGGTATCTGTGTTGTTTTATTATTTTTCTTTAAATAATTATGTATCAGCCTTTAGAAACATTGCCCCTAGGATTCAAAAGAGGTCACCACTTTCACTAATTACTTGATGAGGGTTAGTAAATTAGCATGACAGCAAGACATTCTCATTCAGAGACCAATATATCTGCAGTTTGAAAGCCTTCATTATCAGCTCATTACCATGTTTGTGAACTAAAGCCTTGCTCTGTAAGAAATGACCACACTGGTGTTCTCCCTAGGGCCCATGCAGCAGGTTAGGAAAGGCACTCCCATATTCATACTCAGACACTTGCACAAACGTAAACACAGACATTAACAAACAATCCCTCTCATATATGGCTATGTACACTACTACACTCACATGCACAAACCAGCACACATACATCCAGACATGTGATCCCCTACCTAATCCACCTAGTGCAAATGCTCAGGCAGACACACACATTCATGCCTCTACAGATATGCACACACACATCCACACACATGCACTCAAATTTACCCTCACCGCCATGTCTTTGTACCACCAGTACTTCAATAGGAGTGAATGAGTGACCCGCCTTTTGATGATGGTCACATTGTCGTCCTAATGTAAGAGTTTACTCTCTGAATCACTTAGTCAAGCATATTTGGAGCCACAGATATTTCCTGGGGAAGAGCACATGACTAACAAAGCTGACAGCTTGTATCTGGACCTATTGGAGGCACTCAAAATGCTATTCCGAGGAGACTTTAACTATCCCTCTTTAGACTGGGAAGTGTACACTGCCTCTAACTCACAGGTATAATGTTTCCGGGATTTGGTCAACACAAACACCCTGGACCAGATAGTATGCAGTCCAGACAGGGGCTCAAACATACTAGACCTGGTACTCACCAACATGGGAGAGAGTTGCACTTCCCCCCTGTATCACATCCTCATTGGTGAGGTCAGATCACAAATTTGTCTCCCTTGAAATAAAAATCAACACAGAAAACCCAACTAAACTCTTTTAAGTAACAGGTTTGTCAAAATTCATGACTCCTGCAAACCCAGAGAATACAGCTGCCAATGCAGAATTGTTCATGGCTGCATAGAGGCTGCACTACCTAACAGAAGCAAACCCAGATCTAACACCAGAAACAAACCCCACTTGTGGAATCCTAACTTTAACAGGGTATATAACAAAAGAAAAAAAAGATGGCCAACATCATAAAGAGCAACTCTCCGAGCCCTCTGGCTCAACTAAACAAGAAGCTAAGAGGTCTAATAAGGTCCAACAAAGCATCAGTTAGGAGGATAGGATAGCCTCTCAGGCTAAGGATAGTCGCAGAGCCTTCTTCACCTTTGTCAGGAACATTAAAGTTAGCATGCAGCAGTGTGCAGAACTGTTGCTAAACGGCACAACCTTCATTGACCAGGATGACTTAGCAAATCTTGTAGCTGATAAACTTAGCTACAACTTCACCCCCACTATTTGTAAAATACCTTCTAGTGTACCCCCACCACCCAAACTAATCAACAAGGAGCAGGTCCCAGCAGTGCTTGCCAATGCAAAAAGGGGTCTATATTAGAAGACCGAAGACGCATTCTTTCAAATACATCTTGGTCGAACTTAAAAGGCAGAAAACGGAAAATATCGAAGCAGCTGTTAAGCGAATTCTTTCCCTGGGAAAGAATTTGCTTGGCCGCTTCGGTACTGTGCCATTTTCGGCACTGTAGTGCAGTCTTGGAGTTGGTATATTTAAGTAGGTGGGTGTGGGGGGTGCAGCCCCCCACTTAATGTAATGTTTAAATTCATTTGTATTTCTTTTTTTTTTTTTTTGTTGGAACAGCAATTCTTTTTACCTTGGAAAAAAATCCCTGTTCTGACACTTCGACATTGTAAGCTTTCACTTACATAGGGTCGATCAGTCACCATTCGCTTTTTTTTAAGTGTTCGGTGATTTAATATAGACCCTGCAAAAAGCACTGCTTCAGTAGGCTCCAACAGTATACTCAGTTGCCTCCTAAATAGCCTCAAACATAGCCTGGTGGGACCACTAGAGCCACTGTTCACCTACAGCCTCAAAACAGGTTATGTAGCAAGTGAATGGAGGGCCGAAACAGTCATCCCTCTTTACAATGATGGACTTTCAACTTTTCCCAGGAATTACATGCCCATCAGTCTGACAAGTCTAATATACAAAGCCATGGTACGAATTGTCATGGAAATGATCATCAAAGACAATGGTAAACTAAAGACATTGGACTTCACCCAGTTTGGCTTTGTCAAGAGAAGGTCTTGCTTACTCAACCTGGTGGACTTCTTTGAGAGGGTCACCAAGGTTGTGGATGAAGGGAAAAATGGTGCACACTGCATGCAGCCTGGCCAAGGCATTTGATACAATACCCTAGTATTGTTGACAAACTCTCGGAACTAGGTATTAATCCCTGCGTAGCTCACTGGATCGCCAGCTGGGTCGCAGGTAGGACCTAAGAAGTCAGGATTGGTGAGACCACTTCCATCAGGAGTAATGTCACCAGTGGAATACCCCAGGGCTCTGAATTGGGCCCGCTTCTGTTTGACATCTGTTTCTCAGTACTCTAGGCTAATGTCAAAGGCCTCTGGCTCACCAAGTTCTCAGATGACTGTAAATTGGGAATTATCATAGATCCTCCCCCCACAACACAAACATCCTACATCTGACACAAACAAATGATTAGTGTCAGAGCCATGGATTAAAACTCAATGCAAAGAAATGTATTCTAGTGCCCTATGGGAGATCATCCACTCAAGCTGATTACTTTATTGATAAAACACCCCTAAGAGTTGACGTGGTAATCAGGTATTTTAGAACATATGTTGATGTTAATTTAGACTACTACCAAAATGTAGCTAAGATAGTAAGAAAATCGTCATCACTCAACTCATAACCAAGAGTATGACATCATGGTCCAGGGAAGTTATAGTACCACTCTACTCAGCCCTTATCAGACCCATTGTCAAATACAATGCCCCCTTTGCCATGTACCTAACCAGGCACCTGCAACAGATGGAATGCCCTGAAAGGTTTCTCACCAGAAAAATCCAGTGCATGAATACCCATTTCTACACATAGGTTCATAGGTTCATACTAGGCTATCTGCCCTAGGGCATTTATAAGCCTAGCCAGAATGTGTTTGGCTTTCGCCACCCATTTTAAATTAATTCTACTATGGCCTTTTTCGAGGTTAGTATACTGTGCCTCTGTCTAACAGTGACACAAAAGTGATACCCGGGTTAAACCTACGATCTCCCATCCACTCATCAAGATTCCTCTTGAAGAGAGTCAATGAGGGACTCTGCCTAACCTGGACTGGGATTTTATTCCAGAGTGAAGGGAGCCTCTGGGTTATGAATCTGTCCCTCCAGCATGCCCTATTTATTTCATTGCTGAGGTTCAAGTCTCTCGAGCGCGTAGCTCGATGGGATTTGGATTTTCTGAGGTGCAGCATGTCCATTAATTCCGGGTTGGACATGGCTTTATACGTCAGGCACAGATCGCCCCTGAACAGGCGGTATGCCACTGAGTAGAGCTGGAGTTTCTTTAACCGGGCAGCATATGGCATCTGTTTGAGCCCTTTGATCCTCTTGGTGAGGTACTTTTGGGGTCTTTCCAGTTGCTGCAGGTGTCTGGTAAGGTACATCCCAAAAGGGCATTGTACTCAATTATGGGCCTGATGAGGGTTGAGTAAAGAGGCACGATGACCTCCCTGATCTAGATGTGAATCCCTTCATGATTAGGTGGGCTATATAAAATGTTTTTCTAACCACTTTGGCCACGTGGTTGTCAAATGAGAGACTGCTATCAACTTGGGTCCCCAGGTCCCTAATTACTTCTTCTGTACTTAATGGATTACCACCTATGTGGTAATTTCTGGGCACTTTGTTTTTGCGAAGGGGATGACTATACACTTTTTGGCGTTTAGCTTGAGGCCATGGCTCTGGCACCAGTTGTCTGTTTCTATGAGGCCCTTTTGGAGGATGCTTGTGTCAGCTGGAGAGTCGATTATGGCGCCCAGTTTGCAGTCATCTGCGAACTTGGTCAGCCACAGTCCTTCCGTGTTGGCCTGTACCTCCGAGAAATATATACCGAACAAAAGAGGTCCCAGGACTGAGCCTTGTGGGATGCCACTTGTAACTGGTTTGGAGTCTGACATGGCTCCAGCAATGCTAACCATATGGGTTCTGTCCTTGAGCCAGTTTGCAACCCATCTAGTGACATAGGGGTTTATATTTAAGCTGGTGAGCCTATCTATAATGCCTGAGTTGGGGTATTGTATCAAAGGCTTTTGCGAGGTCCAGGTAGGCTGTGTGGACCGCCTTCCCCTCATCAATGGCCTTGGTGACTGTTTCAAAGAAATCAACCAGGTTTAAGAGGCAGGATCTGCCCTTAACAAAGCCGAACTGGGTAGGATCCAGTGTCTGTAGGTCCCCAATATCTTTATTTATGAGGTCCATGATGATCCTTTCCATAGCTTTGCAGACCAAGCTAGTCAGGCTGGGTACATGTCCTGTAAGGCTGAGATTGAACAGTAGTTTTATGTTTGGCTTTAGCCCTTCTTGGAGTTCATGTAGGCCGCAGCCTGGCTCTCCGTCTGGTCCCATTGATGCTGTGTTTTGCATCTGAGATGTCAGGGGCAGCACTCTGCTGGGATAGATATTTGCCCTTTTTGGGGGGGGTTTCGCTGAACCTGTCAGCTAGGATGTTGGCAATGTCTGTGGGTTTTTTTGCATTTTGGACTAATTCTGAGTATATCTGGGAATTCCCACCCAGGTTCCTAACATAACTAAAGAAAGCCTTGTGATTATCCTTAGTGTCCTGTGCAATTTTTCTCTCGAAGCTGGCCTTAGACGATTTTATGAGTGCCCGTAGTTTTTGCTAATACTGATCAGAGATGCCTTCCCTTTTGGGAGTTTGCTCTATCATTTAGTAGCTTCCTCCTTCTATTGTATAGTTTGTTTATGGCTGGGGTCCACCAGACAGGACGTCTGCCTTTGGAGGATTGGGTCTTGGTTTTATTTGGGATTGATGATCCATGCATTCCTGAAGGTGTTCATAGAATGCATTTATAAAGGATTCTGCGGTCTGGGCCGTATTTTCCACAGGCCCGGGGGCTTTGAAGGATTCCACCTCAGTTTTGAGGAGTGTGAAATTTGCTTTAGAGAAGTTTTTCACTGTGGTTTTCTGGGCAGGAGGTGGGGTCGGGATGTGAATATTCAGTGAGATTAGTTTATGGTCTGATCTTACCAGTGAGGGATACACTTCTGGTCTGGAGCATAGAGTCCCCATGTTGGTGATGATCAGGTCCAGTATGTTTTCCCCTCTTGTGGGAGTGGTAACAAGTTGTTCCATAGCATTTGAGTTTATAAATTCTAGGAACCTTTGGGCTAGGGTGTTGGAGCTAGAGTAATGCTCCCAGTCTATGTTTGGGTAGTTGAAGTCGCCCAATATAATGGTATTTGGAGAGACCTTCATATTTTCCAGTGTTCTCAGGAAGGCCGAGTGGGGTTCCTGGGTTTGGGAGGGTGGTCTGTAGCAGGCTATAAACTGGAAGGCAGTTTTACCCACTGTTAGTTGCACATGGATAGTCTCTGATGCTTCGTGCTAAGGCCCTTTCTCTCTACTGAGTCTCCTACAGGTTACTGAGAGGTGATCTTTGCCTGGTATCATATAAGTCATCCTTAGACCCAGTTTTGATGGACCTCTTGCACATCTGTAAAACAAACAGCACAAAGAACACCAGATCCAAGGACCTGACCTTTGCTTGCAATATAAATAAAACATGCTAATTAAACCAATGGGTCTCAGAGGATTCCTGCACTATGGAACAAGCTTCCGTCAACATGAAGCAGAGTTCATCCCTAACTGTTTTCAAGTGAAACCTTGATCACTGGATGGGAAATCGTAAACTCACCCCTAGTCTGAACCCCAATGTTTCTGATGGATAGAGGCTTGACAGTAGGTTGACTATTCCCAAACTAACATACCCCCCCCCCCCACACACACAAACACACAGAACTCTTAGCTACCTCATTACTAACATACCTCCACCATATAGGCATCCAGTGCATTCAAGGAAAAAAAATAGTTTGGGTTGTACAGCTAGGCTTATAAAGGGCTTTGGTCGTCAATAGCCTAGTACAAACCTATGAACCTAAGGGCAGGGCTAGTTACTGCCCTGGACTGCTACATTAGCATGCAGTTTTAACCAGGAGGCCACTTTCTGTGTTGAGACCCCCACATGAGAGGAGAAAATATCAGCAGTCGAGTAGCCTGTGAATAAGAAAGGCTTAGAGGGATATGGAAGCCTTATTTCTGATGGTTTCCCCATCTCTCTAAGCCTTTTGGAACTGAAGGCTACATTTGTTACTGTTTCTTTAAATTCTTATTAGTGTTACCGTATGTACACAAATAAGCTTTTCATCCTGAACTTCCAGTAAGAATGGTAAGTTGCCAGCAGATAACCCAGTCATCCATATAAATACGTAGCTGACAGACCTCAAATCTCACTTGTATCATTTAAAAGTTAGACCTCAAATCTCACTTGTATCATTTAAAAGTTAGACCTCAAATCTCACTTGTATCATTTAAAAGTTTAAAACGTTTTACTTTTTTACTTACTGGACTGGATTAGGTCCATCACAAAGGTATTGTTTGTTGTTTGAATTGTTGTTGAATTACTAATAGCTGAAGTATGGAGTGACTACAGATATAGCACCATCGTCTAGTGTCACCTATACTCCTTAACAAACATCACTGATGGGTCTGTAGTCCTGCATGGAACATACACAAACTACTGTTATAACCAATATCATTGTGTTAAGCAGCCACTTTTAAGAAATGTCCCAGAAATGCCTATGGCTTGCTCAGGGTATGATTTTCAAGACTGATGTAATTGTTCCAGGTTTGTGTGTGCATATTGTATTACTTTCTAATGAAGGAAGAATAGTTTGAGAAAGACACAGGTTATATAGGGGATAGTAAAGTCATGTAGTCCTTGTCGTCATAGTATTGTTATATGTATGTGAACGTCCTGTAGTAACCCTACATGGAAAAAGTTTAATTTAAAAACTAAGTAGTAAAGCATGTGTAGCAAGTGAATGTTTTGTAAATATTAAGTTATTTGTGGAAAAGATTATAAATGATTTTATGCAGTTCTGATGGGCGTAACTCACTTGTTTCCACCACAGAGAACTTACCGTCTGATTTAAAAAGGGTAACAGAGTTCTCCATTACCGGTTTTGTCTTATTTCTTAATCAGCAGCAGTATAGAATATTGCTTTAGTATTATGTTTCCATTTTTCCATGTATAGACTTCTAGAATTGTTTGATTGCTTTCTGATAAATTTTTATTTTGTGGGTGGCTAATAGTTATATTCTAAAACTGAATAAAAGTTAATGTTATACTTTTGTAGGTGCTCATGGTTTGAAATAGTGGACTTTATGACCCAAAGAAAATCGATAGGTTGTGCAGCATTTTGACTTATTAAAATGTATGGCTAAAATCCACAAAGTACCAGTTTAGATCACTGTAATACTAAAAGTTGCTTGACAGTATCCACCGTACAGTCATACTGTTGGCGTTACAAATACTTGCCTTATTTAGTAAACTCTTCAGAGTGAAAAAAAGCTTAGCTATGAGGTAAAATTTATAAAATAAAAGTTTCCTTTAACCTCAGTTTATCCTTAGTATTTCTTAATAAATATGCACTTTTCTAATTGCTTTGAAGCTTGACCGAATTTTCTGTACAATGTCAGCTTTTCTCTGAAGTACCAGTTATCCATGTCATTTCCCTTCTTTGTTTCCTCCTATTCGTTTGTCAACCATTTTCTCATACTATACGTTGTTAGCCTATCTGAGAGCAGTGCGTTAACTACAGACTTGCGCATGTGTAATAGAGGGATGCCGATTCCTCAGCGTTAGGTGGTAAAAAATTTAGCTATCGTGCTAGTTCTGTTACATTAAGTTATAGAATTGAGACTGCTACCAATAACATCCATGTCGTTTTCATTGACTGTATTTGGAAATATTCGTATATTTGTGCATAGGTGTTTCTTGCAATCCTGTCGGGTAATTGCATCCATTTTGTACAAAAAAATCCCACTTCTTTATTTGTCATCACCTTTCAATAATTTCATAGAGTATCTGTGTTTATCCATTTTTCATTATGATAGCTTTTGTGCTTGTGTAGTGAAGATCATGACTGCAGCTGTAATATCTCTACATTTTTGTGATGCACTCTGCTTTCTCCTGTTTCATGCTTCGAACTTTAATACATCTGCTCTTCTGTTATGATTTCTTGGGTGTCGACTTTCCTTATCTGGATTGTCAGTGTTTTGTACCATGCTGTGTTAGATATTTCATAATGTGTGTTGCTTAATACGCAAATTTACTTATGATACGTGTTCAGTCAAATACTGAAATCAATGCTACTACACTGTCTTACAGTTCTGCGTAAGTTGATGCCTTCCATTTATTTAGTCCAAATCCTTGCATTGTCTCATCCATGTTTTTGATGCATTTCAGTGAAACTATTCTAGGTAGGAATCTCAAAGCCCAGCCACTAGCCACAACATTTTAATTTAGAAAGTATCTGATGCAATCTCAATAGCTTCGACACAAATAGACACAGTTTGCATACAAGATATTAACAGCTGTATTTTGCTTTTGGTTATTTATTTCTAGATTCTTCACTAAAGTAAAATCTTTGTTCCTGATGAGGTCAGCTATTACTATTGCACATTTCTTCTTGAAAATATAGAGCAGAGATTTTTGATGTAGTGTTTACTGTTAATGGCAGCAGGGTATGATTTGAAAACACAAGAGTATGACTTCAGATAATGAAAGTGCTTTAGAGGTAGATGAATTCAAAGGGGATTCTAATGGAATAATATAATTCACTTAAGAATTATCTAGTTAATTTACCAAGAAAAGTAAAATGTAGTGCATGTGGAATAAATATGAAGTGTATGACACTATTTCTTTTTTCAATTTATAGAAAGGTATTAAGGGCTGCATTCATAAACTTATGCATTAGTAGTGAGTACATCCTTGCTGTGTGTGGTCCTCTGTCTTTTCTTTCACATAATGGTCTTTCAAATTGATAAACCCACTAGCACAATGAAGCATCTACCTACCCCTATGCTAAAGAGTGCCCCTCCCCCCGATCATGTGCTATTCGCCTTGACAACACCTGTGTGGTCTCTGTAGGTTCCAGCGGTATAACCTGTGGGACAACCACAGTGGATTGCACAATGGTGCTGTACTGGCAAGCTCAGTGACCAGCTCCCTGACCAATATATTACTCAATATACAGTGCAGAGCAACATACAAGCACCAGAAGACGAAACCCTCTTAACATTGCATGGAGGGAAATGTCTTACCAGCAGCAGTCCCATAGGGTGCGGGCAAACCTGGTACGCCACACTGCCCTGTTCTCCCCTCTCTACACACACACACATACACACACACTCGTTGTGTGGATTCTCATGCAGCACCAGATTCCCTCATGACCATAATAAGGTAGTGACCTCAACACCGCTAACATGCCGAATGACTTAGATTCACTCATGAATCACAATTGTTCATGCCATCAGCATACAGGTAACTACTATACAGCTTGTCTTACCAACTAGCTGCTGCAGCTACCAGTTCCATTTAAATGCCAGCTTTTGAATTAATTGCACCCGTTCCACTACAAATAAAATTAACTCTTAAGAGTTGTGCTAAAAAAAGGGGTTGTACATTAGTCATCATTTACATAAACAGCTGAAATGACTGCTACTGACTAATACCAGAAGAAATACAAATGCACATTAGTCTCATCAGAGAAGTACATGGTAATTCCAGTGCTTACAGGAGACAGCCTGACTTGGGAGAGTTTAATAAATGGATACAGGTTCATCCAAGGTAAGCACAAAGATGCCTGCCAGTTAGAGGGCTTCTCCCATTAGCACACTTTTACATGTGAAGGTATCCATGATTCACTGCTGGAGGATAGAACTGTTCATGATTGACATGAGTTCCATGTTTTGAAGCTAAATGTGTATAGTATCTGCTGCCTTAGTTAATAATGCTGCATAGTGCTGTCAGGCTATACAATGCTGCATGCCATTCTGAAACACAGGAGTTAATGGTACACAAATTCATATTAGGAGCTCCCATGCACCATTCAGGATGCCAGAAATAGAACCATGCAATCTAAATCTCTCCAGGAGCTTCTTTGCACAATTCAGGATACCAGGTATGGAACTGTGCACCCCTAAGTTCCTGTGGTCTCCCATGTTATACTGTACATAGGGCACAAGATACATTATGTACACAAATGCCAAGGCCTGAGGTGACCACTCCATAGTGGCTTTCTGTATACATATATCCTCTGATTCTTACCATATAATGCTTCTTTTATTTGTACTACATTACGTCTAAATGTTATATGAAAACACAATGATGTAGATAATGCCTCTCCACATAGACTCCCTGTTGAAATGTTGCCACTTAAAAAGCCGAAAAAAAAAGAGACTGAAAACACAGGAGAAGAGCAAATCTTGAAAATCAATCTTCTCCTTAAAACTTCCTTTTGCAAGGAGGGCAAGCCCCCACACATTCCAAACGTATATATACCAACGCCAAGAAAAGGGAATATTCTGAGAAACTGCAAGTCGGGCTTGTGTGGAAGTCTGAACTTTCGGCCATTCAGTCTCCATATTTCAGGACTCGCACTAGCCGGTCCCGACATTTGAAATGGTTAGCCACCAGGGGGCCTTTGTAAAGCTGTGGGTCCTCCATTGTTGCAACGATGGTGCTTTCTGAGATTTTACAATCGTTAAATAATTTACCAAAGTGTGCATGCTGCCAGTTGAGTGTGCTACAGTAATTAATAAATCTTGCTTGTCTGTTGTGAAAAGAATAACTTAATTGAAGGTACTGTAACAATGTGATACAGTGATTAAGTTTTTATTATTTATAAAGACGGTAGTTTTTACTATTAATGTTAAGCAACAACAGAATTTAGTTTTTTTGACAGCATTATTTTTAAACACAGATATACCTTTATTAATAACGATAAGTTTAATCATCATTCCTATATAGAACCACTAATCATTATGGTGCACTTAGATGAGACTTTGTGCTAGTTCCATAATCACATCTGTACCAATCAAATTGTTTAAACTTTTACACAGTGCCAGAAACTGCCCTTGTGGCATGAACAGAATCCCTCAAAATGTTCATAGGGTAGGTGAAGCAACAGTGAGCTGCCTTGCATTGTCTGCATAATGACTTTATGTTCGGAGTGTAATGATTTATGAATACTTAGATAAACATGAGAGATCATAGCCTTTGAATTTTATCTGCCTTCTATGTCATTTAAGAGGCATGCACTTCAGTTAATTGCACCTGTAATGTGAAAGAAGCTCCTGATGGTGATTTCTGGAAAGCACACTTAGCTACAATTTCTTTGTTTTTCCTTTGTATATCATAAAGAACAGTAAACATTTTGTATTGTTATTTGTAACAATTCATATTTGCATTTAAATGAAGCTGATCACAGTTTTTCACTGCCACTAGGATGTATAGATGCAGTCCATCTGTGCCTTATAATGTAAATGCATTGGATAGAACAGTGGGTACATCCTTGTTAATGCACTGGATAGAACAGTGGGTACATCCTTGCATTCTCTTGTCTTGTTACTTTTTTATTTTTTAAATCTTCAGCTTCTGGACACTCTAAATTGGCCCTAGGTGTGAGTGTGTGCATGTGTGTGCCTTCTGTGGAAGGTTGGGCGCCGGGCTGGCAACTCGACACCATAAAACTCCACTGCCAATCATGAGCGGACAGGTGATCCGCTGTAGCAACCCCTAACCGGGAAAAGCCGAAAGAAGAAGAAGCTTCTGTACTGAAAGTACACACACTCCTTTTGGTACATGATCTGGGTCTATGAAGTAAGATTAAGGAGTACATAAATCCCCAGGATCACCCATTATCTCCATCTGCTCACATAATTTTAATTTCATCATGAAGAGCATCACTATAATGTTAATGCATTTCCAGTCTAAAACAACATTAACATTCCAAATGTACCTGTGATGACCAGATCATGAGTCAGAACTGTCAGAGGAACTGTCCAGCCAACTTTGACACACTGTTGCTTGGCTCCATTATATACGTAAGGACACTGGTGCCTTTTCCTGAAAATATTCATTGTGGGCTATGAAAGGTAATTGAGCTATTGTTTCCTTTGTACAGGTACCAAGTGTGATCTTGCTCAAGTATTTCACTGTGGCAGTCTGGTACATTGCATGAAATTAATTTTCAGTTAAGGTGAATATATTACTTCTTTTCTGAGTGTGGAATGTAGTACATTTTCTGCAGAAGTTTGAGTAAGTGTTGCCATGCCTAGACCATGTAGCAGTCCTGAGTTTGATTCCCACAGCTGTCGTTTGCCTACTGTATGACCAAGTGAGTCACTTAACTAGACTTTTCTTGAGTCTCTTGAAAAGGGGCTTTGTATTCAATGGGCTTAACTGGTTAACATTTTTTAATGTTATTTTTTGCATGTGCAGAATATATTTGGATTGCATTGGTATTGCCTTACAAATAAAACTGGTATGTCTTTCTGGAAAAATGTGAACTCTTTCTATCATTGGAGAAATACTTAGACCATTTTACCCTTGTCAGTGCACAGATTTTTGGTGAGTCTTCAAGCTGAGTTGTACCTGTGGATGAAACACACAGCAGGTGCATTTATGTACTGAGGGTCCATTTGTAATTCCTGAGACATTCAATAAGAACTGCCAAAGGCAACCAAGATACTGAGAAGCGAAAAAGTACGACAGCAGGTGTAAAAATCTAAAACTAGCACACACAACCTCAGTTAATGCCCTGTAAATTTGTTTATCACTTTAGTTTAGTAGTTATTTTGCTATAACTCATTTTGTTGACTCCTCAGAGACATAGCTCTGAACTGTCCGGATTGTTGTAGAATGCCTATATTTTTGCCTCATATTTTTGGTCTGTTCCTCATAAAACTTGTGCTTTTCTAGCAAGTCGGTGAGGAGTGAATTTGCTAAATAATGACAGACATTTAAGTTTCACACTTCATATCTTTCAAAAAATGCATATTAACATGAAACATTATATTTTAACCTATCTAAGTTTATACAAGCAGTATTTAAAATGTTTCCCAGTGGTTTCACTTCAGAATCCTGAAATATCACAATCCTGACTTTCAGAAAACTTCATAATCTGGAAGCCCAAAATCCTGAAAACTCAAAATCCTGAATCCCAAAAGACTGAAAACACACAGGATACATGTACTGGCTATAGGGAACACAAACCAGATTACATTCCACCAAATATAAGCAAGGGGGGGGCAAGCCCCCCTAAGGCCCCCCCACCCCCTGCTACTTAAATATATATCAACTCCAAGACTGCACTTCAGTACACTATCATGAGTTATGTTGTAGTATAGCAAGTTAAAAGGTAATGTTACAACAGGCAGTCATGAACACGTGATGGTATGTTTGCCATTTTTTTCTGTGGAGTGCAATCTTAGAGTTTATATATTTAATTAGCAAGGGGTGTGGGGGGGTGCAGGGAGGCTTACCCCCCTGCCCATACTTGGTGAAAAGTCCTATCCTTTGTCTTGTATTTGTTTCTCTGTGTCCTTGTACTGGAATATTGTCATTCTTTGTGTCCTGTATATTTTCAGTATTTTGTGATTCAGGATTTTGAGTTTTCAGGATTTTGGATTCCAGATTATGAAGTTGAGGGTTGTGATATTTCAGGATTCTGAAGTGAAACCGTCCTAATTTTGGGGCCTTTGTCTCCCCAGTATTCTTGGTTTTGTCCTGATTTCTTGTGATAAGAGGTTAAGTTTCTAAGAGGTTGCAGGTGAAAGTCCTAAATATGTGTAGAGGTGGAATTTAAAATATTTGTTGGAAATAAATGAAGTTAAGAATTCTGACAGCGTTAGTAGCAAAGTTCTTTTCTATGTATGGATTGCAAACAATGCCAATATGTAGCTGTTTCCCCGATTTTTTGGTATCTAATATAGATGAGGTTTTTGGTATAAATGGAACTTACACCTGCATGTGAGAATGTTTGGTACATCTCCCAAAATGAGTTTCCTCTGCTGCATTTTATGTTGGGAAAACTGTTTGAAGTTTAAGGGAAATAATTTATAAGCACAGATAAGCTTTTAAAAACAAAAAAATATAATATTGCCTTAGGTAAATATGCTTCAGTATGTAGTTTTTTTAATAAAAAGTTTGAATTCAGGGTGGTAGAACAGGTTATCACAGAGTTTAGAGAGGGTGATGTAGATCAGTTTGTGTGATACAGCTTTAAGAAGGTTTCCATGGTGGTACAGCAGTAGCGTTGTTACCTCACAGCAAGAGGTTCTCCCGTTTGATTCTCGGCTTGGCTTGGGAGTGCCTTCTGTGTGGAGTCTGCATGTCCTCCCCGCGGTTGGTTAGCGTTCGAAAGACATGCGTGCATAAATGGGCGTTCCTTCGTTGAAGGTTGGGCGTTGATCTGGCACCTCGGCGTTTCCTAAAAAATCTACTGCCAATCATTAGCGGACCGGAGTTCCGCTGTGGCGACCCCTTACCGGGAAAAAAACGAAAGACAAACAACACCCTTTAAGAAGCATTCCAGTCAGTAGGCACATGCATATAAGTACTGAGCACGTGCAAGCAAGAGTGCCATTTTGAGTGAGCAGCCAGAGTGAGAGCATGTATGTCTGTAGTCAGTCAGTTAGTTTAAGTTTAATGTTCCTGCCATCCATCCTGATGTTTGTATACAATAAACTACTTAAACGAACACCCAAGCCTCATCATCTTAATGCACATAAGCTGAGTGACAGATGTATCAACACTAATTTAGAATGCAGGGGACTTTACTGGCAAATTAAATTAGACACTGTTAAGTTTCCTGGTGTTAATGGACACCTAAACATAAAATGTCATTTAAATTAGAAGAGAAATAGGATATGTTAAGGCACACGATTTTAGAAACCAATTTAATTTTATGAATTTTGAGACGAAATGTTTGTGTGTAACAATGATTTGTTAAAAAATAAGTGCAGTATGTGTATTTTAAGAGTTCATTGGCTGTTTGAATTTTGTCACTGAAGTCTTTATTATTAAAAGGCAAATGCATTAAGCAAGTTTATATAGTGTGAGATGGTGTTTTGTGTGTTAGTAACTGCCTTCTGTATGTAAGTAGCAACTGCAGGCTTACCCAGGATTATCAATGTGTCTGTGTTGTAAGTTCCATTATATTTACTTTCTGTCTCAGTAAGAAAACATATTTGTAGTCATAGGATCATAGGAAGTTACTAGGCTATTGGCTCTGAGGCCCTTATAAGCCTAACAGTAAAAATAAAAAAATGTAATAACCGGCACCACGATTCTAAGCCTAGCAAGGAGTTTAGCCCATGTTTAGACAAGTCAGCACCCAATGCCCGTGTCCAGCAGGGATATGGGTGGAATCCCAGGGATGTATTTTCTGTTTCCCATCCAGTTATCCAGGTTGCGCTTAAAAAGGGGCAAAAAGGTACTCTGCTTGACGTGGAGAGTGAGTCTGTTCCACAGATGGGCGACTCTCTGGGACACAAATCTGTCCCGTCAATAAGTCCTATTGATGTCACAGACCAGGTTGAGGCCGCTCATACAGGTTACTCAAGTGGAGCTTGACTTGTGGACATGCAGCAGTCCCATCAAGGCTGAATCTGCGATCGCCTTGTATGCCAGACAGATGTCACCTCTGAGGAGTCTGTATGAAACTGAGTAGAGGGATAGATCTTTTGGCCTACCTGTGTATGGTAGATTTATGGGGTGTATATTTATTACGTTATCGAATCTTTAAAAGTTCGAACTTCATATGGTCGAACCCATATGATCGAACTTTTAAAAGTTCGAATGTTTCAACGGAGATCTCAGTACAGTGCATAATGGGAAGATTTCGGAGTTGGTATATTTAAAGAATGATTTAAACGGTCAGGTAGTTTTTTTCTGGTTTTTTTTTTCATCTTTTCGAACTTTTAAAAGTTCAATCATATGGGTTTTGACCATATGACGTTCAAACTTTTAAAGGTTTGATAATGTAATATACACCTGATTTTTGAGGCCCTGGATTCTCCTGGTGAGGAGCCTCTGTGGTCTCTCCAGAATTATAGCAGAAATTAAAAAAAAAAAAAAATGTGTTTAATTAAGACTGACTTTTTCTGTCCGAGGAAAAAATACTAACGCCAGAAATTCTTTTATCGATTTGGACAGAATAACTAAGACATCCTGTGTAAGTGAAAGTCAAATGACACTCTTAAGTGCAGTATGTACCTGGCAGAACTGCTATAATTACTGGAAGTGTTAATTAAGAGCTCTCGAAGGATGACTGAGATATTACTTCCTGTACTTTTATTTAATTATTTAATATTTGTTTACTGGGGTAGCCTGAGTGGGACAGAGCCCATTTTCCGGGGTGGCACTGTGAGAAATACTCCAGACTTAAGTCTTTGGAATGTGGGAGGAAACCCACGTGAACACAGGGAGGACATGCAGACTACACAGAAGGCACTCCTGCTGACAGTCGAATCAGAGAACCTCTTGTTGTGAGGCGAGAAGGCTAACTGCTGCACAACTGCATGGCCCATAAGCACTAGATGCACTGTGGAGAGTCGCATCATACTTTGTGTCTGCAGGGCTGGTGTTGGCATTTTGTGAGCCCCCAGCAAATGTCAAGTTGGGGCCCCCTGGACTCTTCATTCTAAGTATCACACTGTTACTACCATACCCCTCCTAAATGTTTTAATTGATGCTGCAGAGTTTTAAAAGTAGTATGTACAGACTGAACTGTAGCTACAATGCTGTTAAACTCCAACATGCCTGTACCACATTATGATGACATGTTCACAGAGGGACATTCACAGTTATTGGCATTTAGCTGCAACAGTGATATACTATAACAGTTCTGTGTATACAGCTGGACTTGAGAAACATGGTGCCGTAGGCTTCACTTACTGTTTTACACACACACACACACACACACACACACGATCTCCAGTACTCCTCTTTTTCCCCCATCTCAGGCTTCCCACACCATGAGAATTACTTTCTTATTCCTTTTCTCACATTTTCTTACTCATCAGCTTTTTCAAGAACCCATGACTTACTTTATGCTCTGAAGTGCATTTTAAATTTTTTTTCTTTGTACACAACCTTTTCGTCCAGTGACAGCTTGAGCAGAAATTATGATTAAATAAAGAAATTCAGTGTTGCTGTTCATTTTCCTTGCATCCTTTCAGCACACCTTTCCTGGCCAAGAAAGGACAGTAATAACTGTTTAGGAAATAATTCAGTTAAGCTGGGGTCCACATAGGCTGTAGGGTTATAGATGCTCTGGGATGCATTTTAGATCATTTTCATAACCTTTTAATCCAGTCATGGTCTGAATGCAATTAACGAGTAAGGAAAAAATTCAGTCTTGGTGCCCAAAGCTTAATGTTCAAAGCTGACAAAATAGTAGCTCACAATAAAGTAGCAAGGCAGTTGTGAGGATACACAAATCTTGCCTGCCTCCCTAACCCCCCCCCCCCCCAAAAAAAAAAGACAGTCACTGCCTGTTCATCCCTGTGATGTTAGACTGGGGTGAAAGCAGAGGTTCAAATGGGCCCCATTCATGTATTTCAAGTGACTACTGTCATACATATCCATCCTCACTTCTTCCCCACAAAGGCAGCTACCTGTATACATACCTCATGAATGATTGTAGGGAAAGTGAAAAAAAATAATTACAACAATGTACTTCACGTTGTTCCTCCTAGACAGTACATTGCCTCTGTCTGTACACTAGCTCAAGTTTTCTTCATTGTACACCTCTGTGATCTGTGAGGAAAGTAAAAGAAGCAATGACTGCGCTGTCCCAAGCCCAAACACAAGCTCTTAATGACTTTCTGTGCACAACTCTAAGATTTGGTTGTGATGAAAATTAAAAAAGTAATGACCACACAATCCCCTGCTTCCCACACAACCCACAGCAAGCTTCTGTGCACACATTTGAAAAGGGCTGGTTTTAGAATGGGTTTACTTTAGGAGAGACGACACCACTAAATCCATGTCAAATTCCATTTATACATTCTGCTGTTTGGGGGCAGCCATAATGTTAGAAACCTCTAGGTGTCTGAGTGTTCTGTGATATAGTTTATGGTTTACTTTTGGTATATGATTACTTGTTAATTGCATTTTTTACTGCTTCGTAGAAGAGATATGTATGTACTCAACGTTATTGTGCGTCTCACAGGCAAAATTCAGTGACATTTTACAGACACACACACGCACAAACACTGTACACAAGCCTTCAGGGAAAAGGGATGAATTCCATTTCACCTGCTGCAGGTTTCGAGGTGCTGGGGTTAACCAGGACACATGGATAGCTGCACATACAGATAAGGAAGGCATGCAAACTCCATACAGCCAAGAACTCAACCAGTACAAAGCACTGTGAGATGACAATGCTGCACACTGCTTCACAGTGGCAATGAAGAGTTATTTTCACACACATCATCCTCCTGCCAAGCCAACAAATATAGGCACTTATCATGTGTAAGGTCTATGTTTGTGATGGTAAGTGAAAGAAAATATGGCCAGCTTGTTATTCTTAAACACATGGTAATCAAGCCCCCCCACACACACACGCACAAATGTAATGGCAGTGCTGATAATGAAAGTGAAAAACATTATTGCCAGCTTCTTACTCTTACAGTGCAACACACAAACATACACACAAAAACATAAGGCTTAGCAATGCTAGTTTTGCACTTATTTCAGTAAATAGTAATACATTGTACAGCAGTAGTACTGCCACACCGCATCAGCAATTGTTGTTTAGCAGTCAAACAGCACCGGGGATGAGTCTCTTTTACTTACCTTATTAGGAATAATGCATGTCTGTCACTGACACTGATTTCACAGAATGTCCCTGATTTTGACTCATAATTTTTCTCTGGTCCTTACAAATAAAAGTTTAATTTGCTGATAGATCCTTCAAGATTACAAACGGTCAATAAATTCAGACATCAGAGTTTCATACAACTTATTATCCAAAATATGCATGTTGATGCAAAATCTGTTGTTCTAGTCACCTTTTAAGTGAATTAGAGTAATAATTACAAAGTGTTCCTGATTTTGGGCCTCTATTCTGCTATTATTTTTGGCTTTGCCCAGACTTCTTGAGTAAAGAAGTTGAGAGCTAAAGTATCTAGTGTTCTGTCAGTATTTATAAAAATCCCTTAAAAGAAAATATTCTTAAAATCCAAGGTATGCACTGAGATCTCTCATTCTGGGCTGCTGATCTTCAGCCTAACCTTGTTCATGTTCATTCACTCATTATCAGCTTTATCCTAACAAGGCTATATTATAATATTGTGTCAGATAAAGAGTGTAATCTTAAAATGAATAATTTTTCTCCTCATTTTTCCCAAACCAGTAGCAGCTTTTGTAGGGCCCCCACATGGTCAAGAATGATTAAAGGGTGGGCGGGGGGAGCCCTGCAATCATAGGTATTAACAAGTGCCTAAACTGGCTATGATTTTAGTTGTAGTGGAATGTCAACCACTAGGATTGAATCAAGTCAAAGGCACTATGTCAGTGGTAAAGCATTTAATGAAATTGTGAAGTCAGTTACATGACAAAACACTATTACTATAAATAGATATATCTTTGAATTTTAAAGGAGATATAAGTAAGAGTTATTACACATCTGGTTTATTAAGTACACAAGACTGCTGTACTAGCTTTTGTTGGTTTGGCAAACATGATACAAAATATCAAAATAAGATAACTTGCTGTTGTTATGGAGACCCCCAGGACCAGGGTTCCCCCAGTGACCGCAGTTCGTTGGTGCCTAAAGCCGGCTATGTGTCTGTAAGGAGTGGGTATGTGACTTCTTTTTTAGGTTGAAGAATGAAATGCATGCCCATAGGGTGGGATTCTTGAACACCTTGCCTTATGTTGTGTTGTAACAAAGGTCTGTGATGTTTAAAGATTTCTACTCAGTATTATAAGATCCTACATGCACTATTACCTCACCAAGTGCTCCTTGCACAGGCCACACATGCATATGCCCACACAGGATTGTATGTGATTGAGAAACACTACAACTGCATGCAGGCTGATCCAGATGTATAAACCGTTGGAGATAACCACATATCTATGGTTGGTGTAGTGCTGTGGCATGCCTGAACACAACTGTCCCTCTTCCCTGATCAGCATGTAGAGCTGAACAACACAAGTAAAATAAACACCTAAAAATAATACATTTAAAAACTATATATTTTGCATGGTAGGAAAAGCCTAGGAGTAACAGATGTATATGTGGTGCATACAAACCTGTTCCAGTCCTTGGGCATAATGGTCCGTTTTCCCAAATCTCATTTGATGCCTGCTCAGAAGACTACATTTGTGGGTTGCAAACTAGATACCATGTCTTACTGTGCATATGTACTGAAAGACAAGATTGCTCTCGTATGATCTGTAGTCCTGTGTATAATCAGTAACAACACATTCTCAGCCTCCCTATACCTTTGAGTGTAGGACCTGATTGCTTCTGTGAATTTCATAGTTCTTCACGCTACACCATTCATGAGGGTCCTTCAATGGACTCTCAAACTGCACTTGATTCAACTACTTGATCCAGTAGGTGCTTCTATCAAGATTTCAAAAAAGCACAAAGGCCGTCTATGATGGCATACACTTATGTCCACCTGACTCCTGCTGCCAAGGTGCAATTGACCTCAGATACCATCTGCTTTCGGGTGGAGGGCATTATGTGTAATAAACTGCTGAAAGACATTGGTCCCTCCCAGAGGCTTCATCACACATCAGTGTATTGTAGGATGATGGCCCTCGTTCTCACCTTGTATGTGCTTCAGAGCTCCCTTTTCTCTGGTGCCATCACTATCCACTTCAGCTGTAAGGTAGTGTTTTGGTGCATAAACAAGCAAGGGAGAACTTGCTCCTCTACGTCCTTTATTGGGAAACCATGAGAGTTTGGGATTGAACTCTTGCTTCCAACCACCTTGGACTTGCAACTCATATCCGACGACATCCCAGCTTTCTTATGGTCAGGCTCAGTTGATGGTCTCCTAGAACCTCATGTATCCCTCAGTTCAGTGACAGCTTAAATCCAGTTTCTTCACAGAAAGACACCCTGCAGTGACCTTTTTGTGTCTCTATCCAGCCACAATTGTAGGAGCTACTTATCCTTGGAAGGATTTCTCAGGGATACCCTAATCATAAAGTGGCCAGCGGGTATTTCTTTTATTTATTTATTTTGCTTGTTTTTATCAGGAAAGTCCATCTTGGCTCAAGGACCTTTTCCAGTGGAAGCTTAGTACAAAAGCTCCATACACATGAAGTTAAAGAACAATAGATTCTACTGTCACGTTTTCAAATTCATTATATGTACATAACAGTAATACATAAGACATTTCACGTTTGTACATTGTAGTAAGACACATTAATACAAAACGTCTCCTAAATGCAGTTAATATATATTAGGCATAGTACATTGAAGGAGTGATAAATACTACAGTTTCAGTACTGAGGTGGTTCGACAAAATTTAAAGTATAGTACTTTATTTTGGTAGTGCTAGCTGGGTAATCTTATCCTGAAGTGTATCAGCAGCATAGCCAAGAGTTAAGGAGGAATTGTTTTAGTTTTGTTTTGATGTGTGGGTTTTCAGTGAGTCTCCTAGGGCGAAGGATGGAGTTCCAGACCTTGGAGACATGGCTGGAATACAGGGCATCTCCAGCTATGTTGTTCAGCTTTTGAACCATGAGATGTTTATCATTAAAGCAGAGCTGTTGGTCAGACTGTAACTTTATAGAAAAGTACCTAGGGCAAGGCAGCTTTCAGGATGATGCAATACACCTTTCCCCCATTCCCTTATATTTTGAATTCTATGGAAAAGGACAAACTCAGCAAAAATAAGATCAACCCGATAGCCCAGTTTTGGAACAAGCAAGTTTGGTTCTCCCTGCTTTGATTTTGCATCATACTGAGACCCCCTTAAAATGTCCTGCCCTTCCTCTTCAGTCAGACTCACATAGACAGTCTCTCCCTCAAGGACACAGGAAAGGAACAGAGTAAGAAGTCATATCAAGAGACAGCTGTAACTACTGTACTGTCTGGTAACCAAATAAGTAAGATTGAAATAAAACAAATGTTCAGATTTGGAAATAATACAACAAGATCCTGCTGGCAGAGATGATGTGAAGGAGGTCTATAGTGGTGAGAGAGGAAAGTGTTATCCTGTGAGGAGAGAGATTAAAGGAATCACATTAATTTAGCTATAAAAGAGAGTTATAGTATGATTTAGGCACATACTAGTAAGAGAAATGTAGATGATTTAGTGTGTGTGTGGAATGTAAGATTTCTTGAAGGACGTAATATAACGAAGCATATGTTGACTGAAGGTGGTTATGAACATTTAAAATTCATTAAGCACAGAAATAGTGTGGAATGTGGTTGGGATTTTTAATTAAAGTGGGGCAAATGATGAAGTAGAACATTATATGAGGCAAGTATCTGTTTACTAACCAGATTAGCCTTGACAGTGTAATTTTAGCATTCTGTCTTTTTCTGGAATGTGGGATTCATAGCAGCTGAGCATTTATCATGAAAAGTTTCTATACCTTATGTATGTGGTTATGGATAAACCTTTGTCACTCTGTGAAGCAGCCAAAGAAAGATCTTTTGGATGACAGGAATGAAGGATTTGTGAAACAATTATCTGAGTAAGCCTCACCTCTGACTAGGCCCTTATAACTTCACACTGAGCGATGTCTGTTATGATGACTTTACTGAGTGAGGTTATTGTCCGTCTTCCTTATGTAACTGTTCACGAAATGTAGCAAACTACTTTTGTTCTTTCTGCCTTTAATTTTACTGCTGTAGTCTTAGAACTGGTCAGATGTGAAGAGTAAAATAAAATGAATAAATCCATACATATTGTCCTTAAAGAAAAATGCCATTAGTGTTTGTAAACTGTTTATATGATCTGTTTATCAATAATGTCCAAGGATAGTGTCAGGAATAACAGACAAATAGGCATTGCCTTTTTTTCAAACAAGCAAAATCATTAATCTTCTAAACTGTTGGTAAGGAAGCGTGGTGGGAGTACAGACAAAAGGAGAAATATTGTCTGTGGTACTGCTGTTTGAATATTTTATAGCCAAGTGAATGAGTACACTCACACTTTGATTACAAAGTCTTCAGAAAAGTTAACCATTCATTATTCTAGAATAAGTATCGCCTTTTTGGCTTTTAACAGCATTTCAGAATTCTCTGAGGAAAATAGCCTTAAAATTCAGTCTTTATTTTTTCATTTCTTCAGTATCCCATTTAATAGAGGTGTACTGTCAGATGCAGCCTGGTCTTTCCTCGCTTCACAATTTCCGCTGCTTTGTAATATTTCCGTATTTATTGTTTACTCTCATTTTTCCATCCACCTGACGAATGAAATCTGTCAAAGAGATCCAATAAGCCAGCATACAGGACAAGAGTATGCTGTTCTAGAGACCCAAGTCTGAGGTTTGTGTTTTTTTAATATTCTCCTCATGATCTCAGCCTCTTACTTAATTAATCAGGAATGAGGACTGAAAATATCAATGTTTGCTGAAAAACAGATGTTCTTCCTGTTGCAGTCATTACATTTGGGGTAATCTGCTGGCAGGTTGCCCTCAGTCAGCCTGAATTCCAAAGTCGGGTCCTGCGTCAGTTGCTGTCTTCTCTTCCATGACTTCAGGTCGTTAGGGGTATGAAACATGCAGCTGACGCCATTTTCTTTAGTCTTTCTTGCTGCGTGGTGCCCGAAGCAGAAGCATTTCGCAAGTGCCGGTTGGCCGATTACTGAAATATTCGAGTTTGAGTTTCAGAACCGAAGTCTTCACTAAAGCTAAGTACCCCATTGGGGAAACTTTTTTCTTGCTTTTTGCCGATGTCAGAAAAAGTTAATAATTGCATTACTTGTGGGAAGCAAATACCTCATAAGGATTTCCATTTATACTGTATTCCTTGCCTAGGCCCTGATCACAACGTGCCTGGCTGTTGGTTTTGTGCTACATTTAACCAATGCACTATTAAGTGTCGGTATATTTTTGCATCAAAGTATTTTGGAAACAGATTTAACTACCCAGAAATGTCGTTGGATAGCAATCCGACTACCGGAATACATAAAAAACGCAAAGGAAAGGATAGAGAAAGGCAGTAGAGATCCAAAACTGGCGACGAAGCTTCTCCTAAGCCAGTTGCCGGTTCGCCGGTACTCAGGGGCCTTCGCAGCCCCTGATACCTGCTACCTTTGAGTCGCAGGCCTCTATTGACACCCATGTGGAGTCTGGCATGCCGCAAGATACTCAAGGTATTGGACCGATGGATGTATCTCCCTCGGATGGATCTGGAGCCACTGAGCAGGCACCGGCTTCTGAAGGTGTATTCAGACCTCAACATTTGTACATCAAACCGACGACAGCTGCAAAACCAAAGACAAAAGCAATTTCTAAAACTAAAAAACTGACGCATGATCCATGTGCATAGGCCTCTATGCCTAAAAAACAGATGATCAAAATGGCTGAAGACCTTATTACCTTGATCAGGGGTATTCATCCCCCTCCAGATAAGAGGCCTAGGCAAGACACTGATTATGAATCTTCAGATCAAGTTTCTGTTTCTTCTGATTCCTATTCTGGTCAGGAATTTATCTATACCTCCCTATGAGGATTCTGATGCTGAGGAGTCTATTCCATCTGCATCTCCTCCTGAGGATTATTCATTTGGAGAAACCTTGCATATTTTGAGAGAGCATTTTCACTGGGAGAGTCAAGACTTCTCAGAATCAAAAAAGAGGCTCAGGGATTTCCTTCTTCTCCCTCAGCACAAGCCTCTAGCCATTCCCCCTGTGTTAGACATTGTGGATGATGTGTTTTCAGAGTCAAGCTTGACCCCTGACTCCTTACCTCCGGCTCCCAGTAAACCTGACAGATATTACAGGGTCCCTGACTCACATAAATTTTTATTTAGAAACCCGCTGCTGATCCTGAAACTATTTCACAGGGTCCAAAGGGAGTTAAGGCCTCAACAGCAAAAAACCCTACCCCCTCTGATAGAGATTCAAGGGCACTGGGCAGATGGGGAAAAAAGGTTTATACATCTGCAACCTTGGCAATCAGGGCCTTAAACTGTCAATTTCATATGCTTAAGTACCAACAACATCTTATGGGATTGCTGAAACAGAAAATTATGTTGATTTCAGAATGTGCAGAAAATAAAGAATTGCAGGAATTATTGCATGCAGCTGAACAAGTTGGAAAGCATACTTTGCATTGTGGTTTTGATTCTTTAGAGGCTTCCTGCAGGGCCGCAGTTACTGGATCTGTGATTAGGAGGCATGCCTGGTTAAAGGAACAAAATTTGCCTGATCATGTTGAAGCTAAATTGCTAGATGCACCTTTACAGCATGATTCTTTGTTCGGTATTAAGGCAGAAGAGGTTTTAAAGAAAATGGAGGACAAAGCTAATTCTATGCAAACTGTTAAAGACTTTTTACAAGTGCAGCCACTAAGATTCAGTAGACACTGGCCTACAAGAAATTGGTTCTTTCCTGTGTTGACAGAGCTCAAAGGGGCAAATCCAGACGTCCTAAGGATTCCAGATACCAGGCACAAGACTCATACAGGTCAAAACAATGGGGCGCATCCACCTCCAATCTGGAGGAGATAAAGCGCAAACCTACAGAAAGCAACCCCAATGACTTCCCTCTGCCTACACCAAGCACTTATCTTTTGGCAGCACCCATAGGGGGAAAATTAGCACTTTTTGCTCAAAATTGGCAGTTAATAACCCAGGACAAGTGGGTACTAAACATCATGTCACAGGGATACAGATTCCATTTCCACACTCTGTCAATGGCAAATGGTTGGCTAGATCTGCCAAAAAATCAATGGGCAGAGGCACAGAAACAGGTTACATCCCTCATGGATATGAGGGTCATTCAGACAGTACCAGAACAGGAAAAAGGACAAGGTTTTTACTCAAGACTGTTCTTGGCACCCAGAAAGGATAAGGCCTGGCAACCAATACTGGATTTATCGATCTTGAACGCATACCTGGACATTCCAAAATTCAAAATGCTGACTTTGCAGCAGCTTCTGACCATGCTGGGCAAGAATGCTTGGCTGGTGATTTTAGACCTGAAAGAGGCATACCTGCATGTCCCAATAAGACAGTCGTGCAGAAGATACCTCAGATTCAAGGCTGGCTTAATGCATTACCAATTCTCTGCACTGCCCTTTGGCTTATCTGCTGCGCCCAGGGTCTTTACAAATAGCCTGGCACCAGTAATTGCATTTTGCAGACAAAGAAGTATACAAATATATCCTTACTTGGACGACTGTCTCATTCAAGCAGAGAACAAGGACACACTGTTCTTCGACACCTGGCATTTGTGAAAAGGCTTCTAACATGCCTAGGGTACACAATAAACGAAAAGAAATCACAACTGGTACCCTCTCAAAAGATAACATTCCTGGGTGCAAGCTTGAATACAACTGCCCAGATGGCTTACCTCACGCCAGACAAACAAAGGCAACTGACTACTTACTTCAAACTGATGGCAACAAAAACCCAGTCTTCTGCAAGGCAAATTCTGCAGGCTCTGGGCTTCATAGCATCCTGCATCCTACTAATTCCATATGCAAGACTGCATATGAGGAAATTTCAATGGTACCTAAAAAGTTTATGGAGTCAACATTCACACAGTCTGGAAACAATGATTCCTCTCATTCCCTGCCTGCAACAGGAGTTTCTATGGTGGGCAAAGGCCTGTCACCAAAACATGGGACCCTTCACTCTACCCCTGCCAGCCAAACCTTAACAACAGATGCATCAGATTATGCCTGGGGGGCCCACATGGCAGGAAGATGCATTCAGGGCATATGGGCACCAAAACAAATGCATCTACATATCAACCAGAAAGAGATGCTAGCTGTTCAAAATGCCCTAACAGCCTTCAAGGACTTACTTCATCCAGGAAAACTACTGATAAAGACGGACAGCACCACAGTCATGTGGTATATAAACACACTCATATACCCCCTTTGCAGATTAGCCATGGCACTGTGGAAGACAGCTTTGACCTACCAAATGCATCTTCAAGCTCAATTCCTGCCAGGAAAACAAAACACTCTGGCAGACAATTTAAGCAGAAACCTTATGGATCCTCACAAGTGGAAACTAAATCCACAAGTCTTCAGCATGATAACAGAGAAATGGGGGAGCCCAGACATAGATCTATTTGCCTCTCCTCAAAATTATCAATTGAAAAGATTCTGCACAAGGGCTTATCACAGACAAGCATGGAAAGTGGACGCCCTATCCTTCAGTTGGAAAAACCTATCAGTTTACGCCTTTCCTCCTCTGCCTCTTCTACCCAAGGTACTCCTAAAAGTCAGACAAGAGAAGCCAAAGATGATATTAATTGCCCCGGACTGGCCCCGCCAATACTGGTACCCAATCCTAAGGAACTTGTCTCAATACCCAGCTTGGACCTTGCCTCAAAGACCACAAATACTGTCCCAGCAAAACCATCAGATCCTGCACAATCAACTACAGACTCTGAACCTGGCAGCATGGCTAATCATGTAATCATACAAACGACATCTCTCAGTAAAGCTGTGATGGATGTCATTTTGGAAACCAGAAGGCCTAGCACTAGAAAATCTTATGCTGACAAATGGAAGAGATTCTGTGCTTGAAATCGAGCACAAGGAACTGATACAGCAGAACCACATATTCCTCAGATATTACAATACTTAACTGAGATGCTTGACAAAGGCCTATCTTTCTCATCAATCAAACTACATGCCTCTGCCATTTCGGCTCATTACAATACAGAGCCACCAATCTTTTCTCATACTTTACTAAAGCAGTATCTCAGAGGAACCAAAAATGTAAGGCCTCCTAGAAGATCACCATTACCTGCATGGGACCTCAATTATGTGTTGGAAAAGCTCACCCTGCCTCCATTTGAACCAGCTGCTAGCGCTGATATAAAGTTCTTATCATGGAAGACTGCTCTGCTACTAGCATTACTTCAGCAAGAAGAGTTTGAGCTACAGGCCTTTTATCATATTTTACCCAGACAGGGTGTCTCTGAGGACAAATCCTACTTTTATACCTAAGGTGGTTTCCAGTCTGGCTCTTAACCAAACAATTCATCTGCCAACTTTGTATCCAAATCCGCAGAACAAAGGGGAGAGAATTCTGCATTCCTTGGACGTCAACAGACAGCTAAGATTCTACTTGAGCAGGACTAAAGCTCTAAGGAAAACTGAACAATTACTGGTGTCATATGCTGCAGGATCAGAAGGAAACGCTATTTCAAAGCAGACAATTTCAAAGTGGATAAGCCACTGCATCCATTTCTGATACCTACACCATGGTAAACATGTGCCCAAGGGCATTAGGTCTCATTCCACCAGAGCTGCTGCTACTTCAGCAGCCTTTCTCAAAGGAGTACCAACCAAAGGCGTACTAGAGGCTGCTACTTGGAGTTCTGTTCACATCTTTACAAAGCATTACCATTTGCCTCTCTACTCTAAGTCCAGGGCAGACTTTGCCACTGCAGTGCTGCAGGGCCTTATAGCGGCTCCTAATGCTGTTTAGCTCCAGCCTCCCAACCATAGCTTTGGGATTCTACCCAAATGTAATGACTGCAACAGTGAAATACGAAGAACATAGTACAGTTGTGTACACTTACCATAAATGTAGATGTTCAAGTGTATTCACTGTTGCAGTCCAGGTTACCCTCCCGCCACCCCCTGTCATTAAAGTTTATCTTTCCTTCTCTATCTTCTGCAACCTATGTGGTGTATTTGCTTGTAGATGAAGGTAAAGTTTATATTGATGCATGCATATATATATATATATATATATATATATATATATATATATATATATATATATATATATATATAAAATATTGCTACCTTTTTGGGGGCACCTGACATCGGGGGCAAGAAAAACTAAAGAAAATGGCATCGGCTGCATGTTTTATACCCCTGACAACCTGACGTCATTGAAGAGAAGATAGCAACCGACACAGGACCCAAGACCTTGGAATTCAGGCCGACTGAGGGCAACCTGCCAGCAGATTACCCCAAATGTAATGACTGCAACAGTGAATACACTCGAACATCTACATTTATGGTAAGTGTACACAACTGTACTGTGTTGGGAGCACATCTTAAGGAAAAAAATTTCTTCAAAACTCAGAATTATGGTAATTAAATGTACATTCTTAAGAACATATCCTTCTAGTTTAGTCACCTGTAGGAGGAGGGGCAAGGTGTCCTCCTATGCTGCCAGCAGTCTGAAGTCAGGAATGGATTCTGGACAGTATGAAATGATGAACAACGGTCCTCTCTTGGGAAATGGGTAGGGAAAGGGATTACTGCCCGTCTGACTTCTGGTGGTGACCAGGAGTATCACACGCCAACAACTGACATACAGAGAAAGTCACACAGCATCCTTTGGCTGAAGGGTGGTTGCTAACACCAGGCATTTTCACATAATTTTGTATATGACCCCCCTTATGTAGGGATGTTGATGGTCTACTGCTACCTGATGAATCAGGCTGCCTCTCCACTGCTTCACACCGAGTCCTGACTTCTTAAGAATTATGCTCATAGGCCCACTTCCTGAGGTATCTGGGGTCTTCTCTGGTGACTTGATAGCTAATAATGAGCTGTAGGGGCATCTAGGGAGAGCAGAGAGGTTGCTGGGATAAGCCAGAAGGCCAGAGGTTTGCCATTTGGTAGGTGGAAATTACAAAGAAATATGTTTGTACTTTGAGATTTGCCACAAGGTTTGGTTTGCTTTAACCCTGTTTTGTCATGAAAAAACATCTACAGATGATACTTCTGCGGTAACATCAAGAAAGTACTTGAAAATTGGGTATTGTTGGTTACATACCTTTTGGGAGGCCCTTTACTGACATACATGCCTAGCATGATATGTAAATATCTTACTTATATTTTTTGCTCAGAAAATGCTATTAGTATCATTGTCATCATAATTTTCACTTTCCAAAAAAACACTTGTCCTGAGCAAAATCACGTCCATCAATGTCAACTTCAGTATTTCCATAGTTGGATAAATTGATAATGAAAGGCAGAGTAGGAATTTTCAAGTAGTTAGCCATTCCAAGCAAGAACAACAACCAGTGGCAGCACAGAACATGAATTATTTGGTTCACCACAGTCTAAAGCCATATGTGCTAAACCTATACACATCCTGATAAAGGATTCAGTTTTGGAGACGAATTTGCCTTTTAGATCTACTCAGGCATTTATCCAATTCCACTAGGACCCCCACCCACACACAAGATATTGTCCTGAATGGGTGTGTGTGTGTGTGTGTGTGTGTGTGTGTGTGTGTGTGTGTGTGTTCTGATTCCCACAGTCTAAAGTGGATTTTTCAGAAGAATTGGGATATTTTAATGGAGGTTGTTGGAATCGGAACTCATTTAGGTGAGAAACCATTAATAACATACAGGAAGGGTAAGAACTTAAAGGACCTCCTTTGAAATAGGCATGTCCAGAATATGTCATGTCATTTGGGCACTTACAAATGTGGATAATGTAAATGGTGCCATAAATGGTGGCATAAAATTAAAACTGGGGATATGTTTACCATTAATAATTCAGCATACTGCATCAAAGCGAGATATAATTGTTCTTCAAAGGCAGTTGTCTATGTGGCTACATGTGACCTGTGTTTTACATGGGCAAAACTGAAAGAAAATGTACCCACAGAATTTACGAACGTGACTATGCCATTAGAAAAAAACAATTTGAACAATGCTTTAGCCAGACATATTCATGACAACATTGATCACAATTTTAGGTTCATGGCTATAGATCATGTGGATATTAATGATAATAGGCCTTGGGGGGTATGCTTAGAATTAAAAGAACTCAGATGGCAAATTTCATTGCATGTCAGCAAATGGCCAGGCATTAATGAAAAGACCTCTATCACTCCTATTTTAAAATTAAAATCCCTTGAAAGAAACAAAATAGTACAATAAATATGAGAATGTAACATGGAATGTATTATTGTTTTTTTAAACTTTTTTCCTTTTTGGATGTATATATAAAATTGGTAGAGAATGGGTGTTTTCTTTTGAATAAGTTATGTTTTTAACCAACATAAGTCATTTTTATATATTTGGGATGTAATACTTTGATTGAGGGGTTAATTTTCCTTGTTTATTCTTGCTGTTTCCTTGTGTCCAATCAGAATGAAGTGCATATTATTAAATGTCTGTTTTACAATATATTACTGTCTGATGAAGTTTACATTGGTTAAATGAAAGCGCTAACATTAGCGTTGTTGCCTCACAGTAAGACGCTGGCTGGTTCGACTCTCAGCTAGAGCGTCTTCTGCGTGGAGATATGCGTGAATGGGCGTACCTTCGTTGAAGGTTGTGGTTAGGGCTGGCAACTCAGCGTGTAAAAATCAACTGCCAATCATTAGCGGACCGGAGTTCCGCTGTGGCGAACCCTAACCGGGAAAAGCCAAAAGACACAACAACAAAAACATTAAATACTAAGATTTTACATTGACCTTCGTATTTTGTGCTTGTTGTGAGGACTTGACCTGCCAGTTTTTGTTTTATTCACTGGTTGCGTGTGTGTGTTGGAGGGGTGACTCCATCAGAGACTGAATCTGTGAAGGAAGGAAGCATTTTACCAACTGAAAAATATGTTGTAGTTAATCCCTAAAGTCAAACATCATTTTAATAATAATTAGGATTAATCAAAAATACTGTGGAATTATAGGTCACTAGTGTAAACTAATACTATTTAGAAAGCGTTTATATCACGTTATCGAAAGATTAAAATAGCGAACGCTATTTCATCGGCCCCAAAACATCTAAACATGAAAATATCAAACATTCACAACAGCAAATTGTTTCCCATGAAAAAAATTTGCTGCTCAACCACAAGGTCTTACCTTATCCCCTACCCTAACCTCGTCGTCGTCACTCACTCTAAACTCACTAACTAACTCTAAACTAACACCCTAGCCTTCACTATCTCCACACTCTCACCTAACCGCTAAACCGTGCCTAACCCCCTAATTCACTAAACCCCTAACAAACAAACATAAAAACACGCCCCTTATACCTGAACACCTGTTTTTTTTTCACCCACAGCTAAGAATGGCGAAGCCAGAGAAACAGCCAACCAAATTCTTTCCAGAGGAAAGAATTCACTGTTCTGCAGCTTCGCTATTCTTAGCGTTTGCTGAATAGTGTTTGATATCAGAACATTCGAAGTTTTAATACTTCGATGTTCTGATATAGACCCTTTAGAAATATGAAGATGATTTGAAGCAATAACAAAACAGGTTTTTTTTTCTGCTAACTGCTGCTGTAAACAAATTTTATCTTTTAAAATTATGATGTAGTTGCCAGTCTGGCTAATATAATTTAGGTGACGAGTTGTACTTGCATAACCCTGTATCTGTGGGGAACTATGATGCATTTAAAAAGACTGGGTGACTTGCATTTCCAGGTATGTTGCATTTCCCATGTCATGCACATCACCTTTTATTGCATGTTTAAAGTACTTTATCAATAGAATCTCGTTTTCTTCTCTATTTTGATGAAGAGCTGGTACTTTGCCAAGCTGAAAGGCATTGTGAAGGGGAGAAAAGATGCAGAAAAGGCAACATTTTTCACTACTCTTAGAGCATTTTAGTTGGTTCAAGAAGTGCTTTCTAATGAATGTGTGCTCTAAATGCTAAACTTCATATTTTGACACTTTTAGTTGTAAGAGTTTTCAGCAGTAAAGAGAAATACACCATGGAATCAGCTTTTATCAACTAATAGCATGTACATGATGGTAAGTCCACTATTTTCATGGACCGTTATAAGTATTCAAAATAAGACCAAGCATAAAATATGCCTTTATTTAATATATAGTAGAAGAGCCCATGTTACTTGTCCTCAAGAAACGCACACGACTTGCAAACAATGACAATGTATGTAAAATAGAATGAAATGCTTGTTGCTGCTGGAAATTTAAATTATGTAAGGGTAGCTGTAATTAAAATAAATATTTTCAAGATCAAATTATTTGATTAGAATTTGATTTACAGTCAAGATTTCATTATCTGATTTCAAAATACTCTTATACACCAGTTTTGTTATTAAATGTCTCTGCTCCATTTACCATTCAGTAATAATTTTATTTTATTAATTTTTGACTTAAGCAGTTGAAAACAACTATAGATGATTAAACAACTGTAATGGGTTTTATAAACCTTTGGAATATATCTGCACAGTTGTGATCTGACATTGTGTAATATTTGCTTTTTTAATGCAGTTTCACAAATCTGCCAAGTTTCATTATTATGTACTCTATGCAAAATGCCCTTTTAGGACAGCATGGGTCATTTTTAACTTTATTACTTAGATTCATTTAGGGTCGGTAGACTAGTCCCAAGAGCCCATTTTCAGTTCTTACCTTGTTACAGAATGGAAGTATTAATTTATTTACAATTTGCGCAATAAAAACAGTGCAGCATGATTGTACAGTATTTCAAAACAAAAATAGAGTTCTGTAGCTGTTCAAATAAAAAAACTCCACTAATTAGTGAGGTAGAGCTCAGATTTGAATTGGGCTATAGAAAATCTTAATTTATCCCCGCATCTGCTTATGAACCTTGAAGGTGGTTATGATGACACCTGAATTTTGGATGAGTGAGTAGGAACCTGATATTCAGTGGGATCGTCTTCCATAGTTTAGGTCGCAGTAGGAGAATGCTTATGTGAAGCGTTGAGATGAATACCATGAGGTAAGAGGAGGGAAGGGATTGGCACCTTGCCTGGAAGATGATGCGATTCTTAGCATGATTATAATCTTTTCGCCTTGTGAGGTAGGTATAGTGGTGTTAGAAGTGGGGAGAATTATTCATAATCTAGACATCTTGTTTAACGGAGTTTTGAACCTTTTGCAGTTAATGGATAGTTTTTCAGGGGTCTATATTAGATGCACGAGAAGACTTTAGCGCGAACGCTCACATGAACAAAAATGGCAGGATTCGAAACTGTGATTGTGGGGTCATGTTACAGTGAGGAGTGGGATATTTGCCCTTTCCTCACTGTAGTGTGACCTCGGAGTTAGAATATATATTTAGCTGGGGGTGTGGGGGGCTGCCCCCCCCCCCACAATAGCAGCTTTGATGACTGGCATTTTTGCTCATGTGAGCATTCGCGGTAAAGTCTTTTTGGTTTTATAATATAGACCCGTTTTTCAGTAACAAGTGGGAAGTTGATTTCTAGAGTTGCCTGAACGATAGTCTTTTGCCGTGATTTTTCTTTTTTCTGATGTTAAAAGGTAGGAAATTCAAAGAATGATAGCTACGAGGCTTTTTAGTGTGCATGGGTGCCGGAACCATAGAGTCAGGGGGAGCGGGAGCCCCCCCCTCCACACTTTTACAGCTGCAAGACCTGTCGGAAAAAATTAATGAAGTGGAGTTTTCACTATAACGTGGATTCGTGCAGGGATGTTTAACTAAACTAGCTGTTCTTGTTCTCTTATTGCTCTGTGTTACAGGAGTTATGCTGCCGCTGTTCCATTGGTGCTGCCAGAGGCCAGAGTCATGCCAGTAAGGAGAGTTTTGTTTGTTTGTTTGCAGGAGTTATGCAGCTCCCGTGTGTGTGTGTGTGTGTGTGTGTGTGTGTGTGTGTGTGTAAAAATACCAGTTGGGTATACCTGGTGTTACTCAGGCTCAAACAAGATCCGGAATTCTCTGCCCATGCCACCATAGCCCTCCACTGTCCAGACTTTCACAGAATATCTGGCTCATACTTTTGGTCTGTTCCTCTTAAAATTTGTGTTTTTCTGGCAAATAAGTGAAAACTGAATTCACTAAATAATTATAGCTCTTAGTTTCAGTCTTCCTATCTTTCAGGAAACACATAGTAACACAAAACATTTCATTTTGGCAACTTTCTAAGATTATCCAAGCAATATTTAAAATGTGTCCCTGGTTTTGGGCCTTTGACCCCCCCCCCAAATAAATGTTGGCTTTTTCCACATTTCTTGTGCTGCGAAGTTGAGAGATTTAGTTGATTGTCAAGTGGATTTTACAAAGATCTGAGAGCTTTAGGGAAGAGAAGTTTAATGCTACTTATGCTAAGTTGTTTGCATTGTTAGTAGCACAGCAGGTATTGTACTTGCTTTTGTTCATAGGTTGGTACTAGGCTATCTGCCCTAGGGCATTTATAAGCCTAGCCAGAGTGTGTTTGGCTTTTGCCACTGTTTTTGATTAGTTGACTGTGCCTCTATATAGTAGGTCACAGAAGATAGCCCTTTTATGGTTAGTTTACTGTGCCTCTGTCTAGTAGGGACACAGAAGAGATCCCAGGGGTAAACCTACGATCTCCCATCCACTCGTCAAGATTTCTCTTGAAGAGGGTCATTGAGGGGTTCTGCCTAACATGGATTGGGATTTTGTTCCAGAGTGAGGGGAGCCTCTGGGATATGAATCTGTCCCTCCAGCATGTCCTATTAATTTCTGTGCTGAGGTTTAAGTCCCTGGAGTGTGTAGCTCTAAGGGATTTGGATTTCCTGAGGTGGAGCTTGTCCATTAATTTAGGTGGAGCATGTCCATTTGTTGCAGAAGACTGTGGATACTACTCCCACAGTATGCAGATGGATCGCTGATACTGTTGTACTTTAATGGGAGTGAATGCTGCAGTCCTATGAATTTGGAGGAGTTACCTAGTAACTATGCACCCGTCCTATGAATTTGGAGAAGTTACCTAGTAACTATGCACCCGTTATCAGTTTGCCATCCTTTCCCCATTGCAAAATTACTAGCTTATCATTTTTAATGTAGAATAAGCAATTTATTCTTCAAGGGCAACAGGTACTTTATTTGTAGATGAAACAATGAAATACAAAGTTGTTTGCTAGCAGCAACCTCTTCATTAGTTATAGATCCCTTTAATGTGGAATTATTTAGATGGCTTTGTTCTGCAGAGAATTTGCATATTTACTGATATTGGTGGATTGTAATGACAGAAGTTTTGAGTGGCCTTTTATGGTTGAAATTTTCTGAAATGGCTAGTTTTGTCATTATTGGTTCATACATTTTGTTTCATCACTCACTAGAAGACTGTTCCAAACTACAAATTGAAAATACATTCTAACAAGTGGTGTTGTATTATGCAAGAAATATAATTTAATACAATTAGGGTAATACAATCAGGAAGGTGACTCAAAGAACGCATACATGTATGCTTGCTCACAGGATGCAGGAGATCAAAATAGGGGAAAAAAACAGTCACCAATGGTATCCCCCAGGGTACGGTGCTGAGAGTTTTTCTGTTTGGCATATACATCTCAAAAGTAAAAGGAAATACCAAAGGGCTTTGGCCGACTAAGTTTGAGATGACTGCAAGCTAGAAGCAGTTATTGAATCCCCAAATGACTTAACCATCATGCAGGAAGGTTTGTCCCAAACAATAACTGGTGCCAGAATCATGAATTGAAACTAAACTCCAAGAAATACATCATCATATCCTTTGGGAAGTCATCTACTCCAGGGAACTGCCAAATTGACAATGCCCCCTGATAACTGACCAAGTTGTTTGGCATTTGGGAACTTGTGTGTACAGTGACCTAACTTTTGACCAATGTGTGCCCAGAGTCATAAGAAAGTCTTTCTATATTGCACAGCTTATAAACAAATTGAGTGTGACTAGATTTAGAGATGTTATTGTCCCCCTTTAGAAAGCCCTCATTAGGTCAATTATTTTGTAAAATGCCCACTTTGGCATGCATCTGTCCAGACCCATGCAACAACTGGAAATACACACAGAGATACCTTGCTGAAAGGATACAAGTCCTAAACAGTAGGTCTTGCATGGACCACCTCAAAGATTTATCACTATACTCCGTATCCTACAGAGTGCTTAGAGGTGATGTCTGGCATACAAGGCATCCTCTGACCTAATACAGATGGACCTACTGAATATCAGCAAGTCAAATGGCATCAGAAATACTAAGTCTCGGTATCTAAACTGAATGTTGTGGAGAGATGGATATATATCCAGAACAGACTATCCATTCAACTAAAACCAAGCTCATCCCTGTCCATATTCAAATGCAACTTGGATCTAAGAATGGGTAATAGAAAATGTACTCCAGGATTACCCCTCGTGCCACTAATGGATAGAGGCAGTTGCTAAATGCTGCATCCCTTACATGGGTCCCCTCAAATTATCTATAGTGTGATCACATTTATTCTCACTAGTGCTAATATAATTATCAGCCATGGGATAGGCAAGACCAGTCAGTAAATGTTAATTCAAGCACCAAAATGGAAAATGGCTAAGCTTAAAATATCCTCCTAGTGAACCTATGTTGTAGTAGTAAATATTATTAAAAAAATTGCCCTTTTTAGACCACTGAGTGTCCCTGTCACCCCCCCTGGTTTTCAACAGCTTCCAGCGCCGCTGGTAGTGTGACAGTTGTAAGGATGAGATGGGAGAAGTCAAGATGTGAATCAAGATGGAATCACAATTGTAAAGAACCTTTAAACATGGACTAACAGTCCATTTCTTGGGGACTTAGTATAGGATAGGTATTTAGCTGTAGTAAGCATCATACCTTCACTTTTCATGTCATGTAATCTTAAACCTAAGCACATGAACCAAGGGTGTACTGCCTTGAAGCATTTTAATGCAGAAATGGGATGAATATGAAATTCAAATGGCAATGCCATCACAAAAACTAATGCTAGATATTAGGGAGTGTTATCCTGAAAGTGTTAATAAAAGTAGTAAACACCAAGAGTCCAATGACACAGCCCAAGGGGGCTCCTAGGCTAATCTGCAAAGGATAGGTAAGAGAGTTCCCTACTTTAATGGAAAACCTAACTATGCATCCACTGTCATTCACTGAAAATAGTGGTGTCAGTAGCTCAACAGGTAACATACTCACCTTTGGTGCTGGAAGACCAGAAAGCTGTGGGTTCTGTTCCTACTTTAGTATGTTGAATTGCTGACACAACAGTGCACCATTAGATGGATGCTGCACTCATGAGTTGTGGTGCCCTTCATGAGACATTAAACCAAGATCATATCTGCTTGAGTTGGTGGTAGCTCAGCTAGATGTAAAAGATCTCTCAGCATCCATCAAAAAGAGAAGAGGAGATTCCCCAATGCCCTGGCCAACTTTCCCCCTGTAGTACAAATGTCACCTTGGGCCTCCCCTGAAAAGAGGTCACTAGCCTAGTCAGACTAATGTGGTCAACAAAGGATTAATGGAAAATGTATAGATAGATGTAAGAATGAATGAAAAAATAAAGATTTGGATGATACCCAGTGATTTGTTTATCATTGCTGGAGAATAGGGTATTGCATTAAACTAGAGGCTTTGTTCAAGTTGATATAGACTGTACCAGTAGGTTTCAGCCAGGCTAGTAATATGATCACTAAGAAAGACTGTAGCAGTCAAACTACTGTGCCCATTTCTGAGTCAGTGTCATTTACAGTTGAATAGGTCAAAGGAATTAAGTTAGGATGTTAGTTGGGAAGATGCCGCTTGTTCTAGAATATCTGATAGTGAAGAAAGAAGAGATAACAGACAATATGAAGTCGGAAAGAAGAAGTTCCCTTGGTTAGCCAGAGGTCTTATTCTGATGCGTTCTTAAGGTAAAGGATGGAGCTGTTGGTTAGTAAGTCGATAACAGTTTGAATAGGTTCAACTATGACACTGTCACATTTTTTTTTTTTTGTTTTAGGAATGTGGGGGTGAGACTATCTGGTCCAGCACACCTATTGCTGGGCAGTATTCTTAGCTATTTATTTACTTCTGAGTAATTGCTTTTTGCATGGAGAAGGTGGTGGTGAAATGTTTGAAACAAGGATCAAGATAAGAAATAGTAATAGCTGATAATGAGCCAGGAGAGTGCATTATGATTTTGAATTGTACAGAGAACAGTTTAAATATGGTTTAATATCATAAGTATGAAATGCAGTTGGCTAAAATGCGGTAATATCGACTTGGAAAACCAAAAATGGAGTGTACCAACGTGCAAAATGTCGAATCCGCATACTATGTGAATTCGACCTTACTTAACATTAGTAGAATGCGGTTCTACACTGCACCAGACATAGCATGAGGATTTTGCAGAGGGGCAAGCCCCCCTGCACCCCCACACCCCCTGCAAAATATATATTCCAACTCCAAATCACACTACAGTGGGGAAAACGATACATTTCCTGATCCCCACTGTACCGCAATCTCTAGTTCAATGACCAACCTCATCTCTGCGAATGCACTGAGCATTCGCTAAAACGGAACTCGCACAACGGAAGGATCAGCAACATGGGTCGGCCAACCATTCGACAACCCATGGCTGCCGAAACTTCCCTCGGCAATTTAAACGTAAACCATTAAATACTGTGGGGGCATCAGATATCGCATGACTTTTGTGTTCTGCTGTAGCTCGGAATGGAGCCTAAGCTTCTTACAACATTATTGACTTCCCCCAGAATACTTTTGTTATTTTTTTTTTTTTTTTTGCATTCATTCTAAGCACTGCAAAATTCTGTTCAACAAGAAAGTGATTTGAGGACTACAGAAGACATCTATCCTGTTTTATATATGTATTTACCCACATATTTATTTATATATATTGCTTTTTTTTTTTTACCCACATGCATGTATTTATAAATGTATCTGTCTGTTTATCTATGTCTGTCTGTCTATCTAGCTATCCATCCATCTATCTATCTACAGTGGATATAAAAAGTTGTCGCCTCACAGTTAGACGTTGCACATTCGATTCTCAGAGTGTCTTCTGTGTGTCGACATGCGTGAATGGGCGTTCCTTTGCTGAAGGTTGTGCGTTAGGCCCGGCAAGCCAGCACGTAAAAATCTACTGCCAATCATTAGCGGACCGGAGTTCCGCTGTGGCGACCCCTAACCGGGAAAAGCCGAAAGACAGAAAGACACACCCCTGTTAAAATGCCAGGTTTTTGTGATATAAAAAATTAGACCACAATAAATCATTTCAAAACTTTTCCCACCTTTAATGTGACCTATAACCTATACAATTCAATTGAAAAACAAATCGGTTAGGGGGAAAAATATAAAAAACAAAAAAAAGTACAATATGCTGGTTGTGTAAGTGTGCCCACCCTTAAACTAATACTTTGTTGAAGCACCGTTTGATTTAATTACAGCATTCAGTCTTCTTGGGTAGGAGTCTGTCAGCATGGCACATCTTGACTTGGCAATATTTGCCCACTCTTCCTTGCACACGCGTTCCAAATCCGTCTAATTGAGAGGGCATCTCTTGTGCACAGCCCTCTTGAGGTCACCCCACAAATTTTCTGTTGGATTTAGGTCTGGGCTCTGGCTGGGCCATTCCAAAACTTTAATTTTCTTCTGGTGAAGCCATTCTTTTGTTGATTTGGATGTATTCTTGGGGTCATTGTCACGTTGAAAGGTGAAATTCCTCTTCATTTTCAGCTTTCTAGCAGACGTCTGAAAGTTTTGGGCCAAACGTGACTGGTATTTAGAACTGTTCATAATTCCCTCCACCTTGACTAAAGTCTCAGTTCCAGCTGAAGAAAAGCAACCCCAAAGCATGATATTGCCACCACCATGCTTGATTGTGGGGATGGTGCTCTTTTGGTGATGCGAACTGTTATTTTTGCGCCAAACATACTTTTTGGAATTGTGGCCAGAAAGTTCAACCTTGGTCTCGTCTGACCATAACACATTTTTCCACATGCTTTTGGGAGACTTGATGTATTGTTTTGCAAATTTTAGCCAGGTCTGGATGTTTTTCTGTGTAAGAAAAGGCTTCTGTCTTGCAACCCTACCCCATAGTCCAGACATATGGAGAATACAGGAGATTGTTGTCACATACAGTACACAACCAGTACTTGCCAGAAATTTCTGCAGCTCCTTCAGTGTTGCTGTAGGTCTCTTGGCAGCCTCCCTAACCAGTTGTTTCTTGTCTTTTCATCAATTTTGGAGGGACGTCCAGTTTTTTGCAACGTCACTGTTGTCCCATATTTTCTCCACTTTTTGATGACTGTCTTCACTGTGTTCCATGGTATATCCAATGCTGTGGAATTTTTTTTGTGCCCCTCTCCTAACTGATACCTTTCAACAATGAGATCCCTTTGATGCTTTGTAAATGTCAGGAAAATCCTACTAGGACAGCTAAACTTCAGAGTCTCTTTAATTTATGGCAGGTGTGTACCCAAGAAGACTGAATGCTGTAATTAAATCAAAAGATGCTTCAACAAAGTATTAGTTTAAGGGTGTGCACACACAACAAAGTATTAGTTTAAGGGTATGCACACTTATGCAACCAGCATATTGTACATTTTTTTTATATTTTTTCCCTTAACAGATTTGCTTGTTTTTCAATTGAATTGTACAGGTTATAGGTTACATTGAAGGTGGGAAAAGTTTTGAAATTATTTATTATGGTCTCATTTTTTATATAATAAAAACCTGGCATTTTAACAGGGATATGTAAACTTTTTATATCCACTGTATCCATCTATCTACATTGATCTCTTACCGCAGGTTTCACACACTTGTCAGACATGTTATTAGTGTTGGTTCACCATCATTTCTCCATTGTTATGTTCTCTGGGGTCTCTGATGTAGGGTGTATACAGGGATTAATCATTCACCATATGTTTCCTCTCTTTCTAATGGGGAAATCCATACAGCTGTTGAATTCTGCTGTGGTCCAAGATGGAGAACAGAACACAGAGCAGAGGGGCTAATGTACTTGGGCCACCTGAGAAAGCTGACAGAGGGATTTCATTACCCTAACTTGTGTGTGTGTGTGTGTGTGTGTGTGTGTGTGTGTGTGTGTGTGTGTGTGTGTGTGTGTGTGTGTGTCAGCATGCATGTGCTTATTCCCTGGGGCAATTGTAATGAGAACATCTCTGAGTCTGTGGTGCTGCTCCTTCTGTTACCACCCCACCCAAGTGCTCCTGGCATAATACTCCAGTTTACAGTCTATACCAGAAGCCCATTGCAGCTCTAGCATGTCCTCCTTCCCTCACCCCTGAGGGAGACATGCAGGCAGGCATCTGCTCATTATACCCCCCCCCCCCGTTGTCTTCATCAACATTCAGGCCACTAGCCAAGCACATGTCATCTGCGTCATATTTTGGACTTCATCGTGCGATACCATAGAGCCATCTGTTTTTATATAGTGTGATCTTTTTACATCTAGGCTTAGTCAGGAAGTGGGCTTTGTTTAATCTGCTTAGTAATAAGTGGATAGTATTTGTTCTGTAATGAAACATATTAAAATCATCCTCTATAGCTGTGTTACAGCAGGTTTGGTTTGTTCAGTAATTCAAGCTAGTTGGTATGGACTAATTCATTCAGTAAGTTAACTTGATTATGTAAGTGCCAGAGAAAGGAGACTTTTGTTAAAGCTGAAAGCCATGTCCTGATAGAGATGCCACTAAATTTGTTTGTTTGTTTCGGCTTGGGGGTCGCCACAGCGGAACTCCGGTCCGCTAATGATTGGTAGTGGATTTTTACATACCAGGTTACCAGCCCTGACGCACAACCTTCAACGAAGGCATGCCCCTTTCACGTATGCCTCCACACAGAAGACGCTCTAGCTGAGAATCAAACGGGACAACGTCTTGCTATGAGGCGACAGTGTCACTAAATACACCTCTTTTTTTATTTTTTTAATGTTTTTCTGCTACCTTTTATTTTAGTGTCTTTTTTGAAAGCAGAAGTGAATTAGGATGTCTTTTGGAGTCCAAAAGCAGTTGTACTACAGTTATTGGAACAACCTTCCATTGTGCTGATGGAGTGCGACTCTCACTCTTAATACAGAATGATTAGTTTTGTTTTTCTCAGCATAAGCATATCAGCATGCTACTTCACAATTAACATATATTTGTAGTGTGTTTGACTTTGTGTTGCAAAGCAACTTAACACACACACAAGGGCATACATCAACAACTTACATTTAGTTTTCTAGACAGTATTTCTGGAGATATTGAAGGCAACCTGTGTTGTTTCCATGTTTGCCATATGCAGAAATTAAATGCATCTCAGTTTTGAAAAAAATAGAAGTTCTGACCAACCACTTCCTTCTAAACCCAAAAAACACAGCATGTGAGAGATGTAACTATACTATGAAATTAGAATCCGTCATTGGACATAATATACTAGACATACAACAGGTTGTCGGCACACACAGCTTCCCTCTCACACAAGATAAGGTCAAGACACATAAACCCACATACACAGAGGTACTCACTAAGTGCCTACCAAAAGACTCGAGACCTGCCAAGCACAAACAGCATACACATGCTGATACACAAACTGAATCCACCACTACTCATAACATCACACATATCATTTTCTCAAGCCCCTAAGGCAAAACACCTCAAAACTTAATGCTCTGGTCATAGGCGACTTAATAGTGTAACGCACAGATGTCCTCCTCACGATGCTGAACAAGGAGAAGGTCACGATCAGCTGCCTTTCAAGTGTCAGGATCCATCAAACCACTCACACACACACAAGTCACTCAGCAACAAGTACTGTTATGATTTTGTCATAATACATGTTGGTGTGAATGATTTGAGACATACCTCTCTGGACTATATGAAGAGAAACATGACCAAACTCTCAGATTGTGTCCCAGGCAGGTATGTCCCTAGCCCTAAGCAGCATTTTACCTTCACCTAGGATGATGCCACAATAAAGACAAAAAAAAATGATTGATTTCAGTAATTGGCTTAGCCTGTGGTGTCAGTGCAGGGGGATCCAGTATCTGTCTGCCTGGGAAGACATGGTCGACAGTCCACACTGCTTTGCCAGAAATGCACTTTACCTGTCTCCTCAAGGCTTTTGGATACTGGCAAACATGCTTGCCTCCCCCATAGTGCCTTTTTTAGGCAATGTCCAAACAACAAAACATCCGATATAAAGAATTCCAGTAAAGACAAACTAATGGTAAACTGCACTCCCTGGAAGCAGTTTTCACCTTGGAAGATGCTGATGTTTGTGCAGTCACTGAGACTTGGTTCAAGATTATTGAGAGCACCCTGGCTGTACAAGGCTGCAATGCCTTTCACACGTTCAGACCCCAAAACGTGCGGAAAGAACCAGAGGTGGAGGTGTATCCATCTTCATTAAATCCAAATACACCTCAAGACTGGTGAAACAGTATGACTCTCTCAAGCTACTCCAGGTCCAGTTAACTAAAGGTAAAATACCCCTCCACATCATCGCTAGCTACAAGTCCCCTACCATGAACTAGGAGAAGCACACCACCTACCTGGACTTACTAGAGTCGCTCAGTATACAGCCAAATACCTTGGTCATGGGAGATTTCAACTATCCTGTCAATTGGGCGACTTATATGAGCACAAATGCAATTGCTATGAGGTTCCTGGACTTTAATTCAAATGCCCTGGATCAGTTGGTCTGTACCCCCACAAGGGGCTCAAATGTCCTGGACCTAGTATACCTCTCAACCTGGAAGCATCAAAAATCTGGACAAAGGCTCATAAAAAGCAGGTACAACTTGCCAAAAATCTGGACACTGATTAACATAACATTTGCATACTTAATTGTGTAACCCTACCCACAATTAACAGAATATTTACCCATATAAGTTTGCAACCCCGCCCACTCTGATGGAGATGTGGGATAGCAACATTAAAATGCAAATTGAAGATCAGACAAAATATAAAACAAAAAATGTCCTTCAGAAAAAAGCTAACACAAGACCTGTTATTCTACAACATTCTAAGTTTATAGGAACAATATTTAAAATCTACCCCTATTTTTAGATCTTTGCTCGCCATTATTTAAGGCTTTATGCAGATTTCTTGTGTTAGGAAATTGGGAGGTATGGGTTTAAGATGTTAGTAAGGACTCTAGCTTGACTGAGTCTTTCTTGCAGTTTTTACTGAATGGTTTGTCTGTGTAAACATTTTATTATTTGCTTAAATAAAAAATAAAGCCCTCCCTATACCCCCTCCCCAAAAAAATTACCTTTATTGCATCAGCCTCTTCCCCTTTCTGAAGATGTCATTAAAGATGGTCCACTAATAAAGACTATGACTAGTGAGGGAGGCCTCCTTTAGCAAGCAAGTCCACTGTCACCCTTATAATCAACACAAGATTGGTCACCTTCTATTCCTATACCATTCACGATGGGCATCGATCTTCTTTAAATGCTACTGCTGCCCGTATATACGCTTCTTTATACGCTACTGCTGCCCGTATATAGATTCTCATGAAAAACCTCTGGCCCAGTGACAATCTTGCTTTCCTTTCTTTGCCTCAGGGAATTTCCTCTTTGCACTGCCTAACTTATGGACCCCATTATGGTGGGCCTTTATCTGATCAAGTTAGTACTATTACTTCATTTTCATAACATATTTAGTTTGTCGTTTCTCAGATTCTCTTACTTTTTTTTTTTTATTTATCCTTTATTGACTGGGTTAGTCACACTAGTCTAGCTACCTCTTTTCAGGGGAGACCGTAAATGGTATTTGTACTACCAGGGGAAATTATCCAGTGCAGGTGAACTTTCTCTTCTCTTTTTATAAATGTGGAGGGATCCTTTAAACCTGCATGAGCTACCACCAACTCGGGCAAATGGGACTTGGATTTAATGTCTCATCCAAAAGATGACACACTGAAAAGTGCAACCCTCCCCCTACTGTCAGCAATCCAATCACCTGGGGTGGGAAGAAAAAACACGACCACGCTAGTGCGCTTGCTGCTTGTTGTTCTACTGACATTGCGTATGTATTCAGCATTATAGTTATCTTCCCCCTTCTGTTCCAGTGTTTTATCAACAATGATCCTTTATTCATTTTGTTCAGATGTTCTTCATCTTGTCATAGTTTTCCTTTGCCAAAACATCCCTGAGCCTACATAGGTTCATAGGTACGTACTAGGCTATCTGCCTGAGGGCATTTATAAGCCTAGCCAGAGTGTGTCAGCTTTCACCGCCCCATTGATTAATTAACTGAGCCTCTGTCAAGCAGAGCCAGTGAAGTGATCCCAGGGGTGTATTTTCTGTTACCCATCCACTAGTCAAGGTTTCCCTTGAAGAGTGTTATTGAGGGGCTCTCCCTAATGTAGTTAGGAATTTTGTTCCAAAGCATGGGGAGTCTCTGTGACAGGAATCTATCCCTCCAGGATGTTCTATTTATTGTTGTGGCGAGGTTTAGCTCACTAGAGCGCGTAACTCGCAGTAACTTGGATTTCTTTAGGTGGAGCATGTCCATCAATTCTGAGTTGGACATGGCTTTGTAAGTCAGGCAGAGATCACCTCTGAGGAAACTATATGCCACCGAGTACAGCCGGAGTTTTTTCAGTCGGGCTGCATAGGACATATGTTTGAGGCCAGTAATCCTCTTAGTGATGTGCTTTTGTGGTCTTTCCAGCTGTTGGAAGTGTCTGTTGAGGTACATCCCAAATGGGGCATTGTACTCTATGATGGGTCTGATGAGTGACGAGTAGAGGGGCACTATAACCTCTTTATTTTTAGATGTGAACCCCTTAGTAATTAGATGGGCCACATAGAAGGATTTCCTAAGTACTATGGCAATCTGATTGTCAAAGGAGAGATTACTGTCTACCTGGGTCCCCAGATCTCTTATTACCTCTTCTGTATTAAGGGGGCTGCCGCCTATGTGATAATTCGTAGGTGTTTTGTTTTTCCCAAACAAGATGACTATGCATTTTTTGGCATTTAGCTTGAGGCCATGACTTTGACACCAGGTGTCTGTCTCAGTAAGGCCTTTTTGAAGGATGTCCCTGTCATCTGGGGAGCCAATTATGGCTCCCAGTTTGCAGTCATCAGCGAACTTGGTTAGCCATAGTCCTCCTGTGTTTGCCTGTACTTCTGAGAAATGTATGCCGAACAGTAGGGGTCCCAGAACTGAGTCTTGCGGGACACCACTTGTGACTGGTTTAGAGTCGGACCTGGAGCCCGCTATTCTTACCATGTGAGTTCTGTCTGTATGCCAGCTGGCAACCCATCTTGTGACATAGGGGTTTATGTTCAGTTTGGTGAGTTTTTCTATAATACCCGAGTGAGGAATGGTGTTGAACGCCTTGGCGAGATCAAGGTAGGCTGTGTGAACCACCTTTCCTTCGTCTATGGCCTTGGTGACTGTCTCAAAGAAGTCAACCAGGTTTAGTAGGCATTATCTGCCCTTAACAAAGCAGAACTTGGTCGGGTCAAGTGTTTGGAGGTTCCCAATGTCTTTGTTAATGAGTTCCACGATGATGCGCTCCATAGCCTTGCAGACCAGGCTAGTCTTGAATTGCAGATTTTGCAGGCTCTAAATGGTCTACATCATATATCAGTATTGATGCATTCTAGACAAATTAATCAGTATATGTACAATATTAAATGAGTTTAGTGCAATGCTGATTTTAGTTACTACGAATTATGACACTTTCAGAGTCAAGGATATCATTCAATATGTACTAGCACAATAACTTTGATATTTGTTTATCTTCCTTTTGTGCAACTGCCTTTGACTGGAGTTTGCAGCCTCCCCACTGTGTGTGTGTGTGTGTGTGTGTGCGCGTCTGTGTGTGTCTGTGTCTGTGTGTGTGTGTGTGTGTGTGTGTGTGCGCGTCTGTGTGTGTCTGTGTCTGTGTGTGTGCGCGCGCACACTGGGGTACTGGGTGCTTGTAAGCATACCTCTCAGCTGTCCAGAATTTTGCAAAATGCCCACATTTTTGCTTCATGATTTTTGTCTGTTCTTCATAAAATGTGTGGTTTTCTGCATAACTCTCATCCTCTTAGCACAAGAAATCTGGACAAAGCCAAAAATAATGGGGGAGGACAAAGGCCCAAAAACAGACAAATTTTGAATATTGCTCTTATAAGCTTGGCAACTTGCTAGTTTTCTGAAGGCTATGAAGTCTGAAACTCAAATGTATGTCATTATTTAGTGAATTAAATCTTCACTGTTTTGCTAGAAAACCATAACTTTATGAAGAACAGGCCAAAACATGAGGCAAAAATCTGGTTATTCTGAGACAGCCTGGATAGTAGAGACACATGGTTTTCTAGCAAATCACTCTGGTGAAGTCACTGTTTAGTGACAGACATTTGAGTTTGTCATTCAAAAGATACGTGCTAAACAAAATCTGGTGACTAACTTTATAAGAGCAAACATCTGTCCATTTTTAGGCCTTTGTCCCCCAGTTAGTTTTGACTTTTTTATCCAGATTTCTTGCACTAAGATGAGAAGGATATGCTCACATGACAGAATTTTTTTTCATGTTTTGGTACTGTTCCATCAATGGACCACCATGCACGTCAAAGTACTTTGTGTGATTCACAAAATAGTTCAGTATGTTTACAGTCACAACTGTAAGTCATAGAAAATCAGTCATGAATTAGGTCCATGCAATCCTCTAAAAAAAACTAGAAAACAACTTGAAAAATTACATGTTACCGATCATCACTAAAATCTGTATATGGGCATAGTTCCTACAATACAGCCTTTATTGATGCAGGCCTTTAGACACCACCCAGTCTGCCAGTCGTTGCAACTTGCCCCAGAAAGCACAGATATATGTTATCAAACATGAGTGACAGTAAGCATTGGCATTTCTGCACAAATTGCACATACCTGTCTTATATTAGTTGATGTGTCAGATGTCAGTACATATGCACCCTGCATCCCAGTTTGATGTTGAAGAGCAGCACCCCCTCTCTTCATCTGCAGCAATAACAGCACTTTAGAATCTCTAACCACAGTTTGCACTTGTGCAGAAAGAGCTTGCAAATTCTACAGGTAGCAGTAAGTCTCACAATGCTGATGTCATCATGCATGGCCCTGCACATTGATGACTTTGCAGGTTGTATTGGCAATGCATGATGAAGTCAGTGTTAAATAAAAATGATAAATAAAGGAATAAATCAATTCAGGATTTGAAGGGACCACTCGGGAATTCGTGGCACCCTATTATTTTGCCCTCAAAACCAGGAAATTCCTAAGAATTTGTTATGGTTTAGAGATATGAGACCTAGCGCTCACCAAAATGGTGGGGGGTCACTGCGCCCCCCGGTAAGGTCAGTCCATAAATCTGTCTCGTTTGAAGTAAAGATCAAACCTGACACCCCCACAGGAGTAAAAAAAAAAAAACTTAAAAATTTCTCTAAAGCAAACTATTGCCTACTAAGCGATGGTATACAAGTTTCAAAGCCCTTGCCAACAATGACTCCTGTGCAGAGGAATACACAAATGCCCTATACAGTCACTCAAGCAAATGCATTGACTCGGGTATACCCAACAGAAACAAAACCAGGTCATGTCCTTCATGTTTCACTGTTGCAGTCATCACACTTAGGTTATCCTGCCAGGGGTAGCCCTCAGTCAGCCAGAATACCAGAGGCTTAGTATTTGTGTTGGTTGCTGTCGCTCCAGGACTGACGTCAGGTCATCAGTGGTATAAAAGCAGCCGACGCCATTACATCAGTCTTTCTTGCCAAGGTGCCTGAAGCAGAAGCAGTTCACAAGAGTGCCGGTCGCCCGCTACCTGAGTTTTCGTTTCCTAATTGAAGCTGAAGTCTTCTAAAGCTAAGTAACCCATTGGGGATCCTTTTTTCTTGCTCTAACCGATGTCAGAAAAAGTTGACAATTGTCTCGCCTATGGATAGCAAATACCACACTGAGACTTCCATTCCTACTGTGTCATCTGTTTAGGCCCAGACCACGACGTACCTCGCTGTCGCTTGTGTGCTTTGTTCAACACCAGAACTATACATTGTCGGGCCCTTATTGTAGCTAAATATTTTCTCTCTCAGTCACCGTATTCCGATATGGCTTCGGTAAGCCATCCGACTACCGATCTTCCGAAAAAAACGTAAGGATAAAGACAGAGACAGACCACACAGGTCCAAAACAGCTGACAACGCTTCCGTTAAGCTGGTCGTCAGTTCCCCTGTCCTCAGTGAGGCACTTTTGCAGCCCCTGATGCCCGCTTCTGTGGATTCGCAGGCCGCTACCATTAAGTGTTCAGAGTCCGGTATGCCACAAGACTCTTCTTTGACTAAAGATCCTGTGGATGTCTCTACCTTGGATGGGTCTGGAGCTGCTGAGCAGGCACCAGCTTCCGAGGAAGTTCTTCGCACTACTACTTCTGATGCAGAGGAATCCAGTCCTTCTGCCACTCCTCCAGAGGATTTTTCATTTAAGGTAGCGTTTCCAGTGGGAATGTCAGGACTATCCTCAGTCCAAAAAGAGACTCAGGGAATTCTTAGATTTAACACAGCACAGACCTTTAGCCATTCCTCCTGTCTTGGATGTTCTGGATGATGTCTTTATGGAATCCAGTTTGACTCCTGACACCCACCCTCTTGCTCCCAGGAAAACTGACAAGTATTACAGAGCCCCTGACTCTCACAAATTCCTTTTCAAAAATCCTACTGCTGACCCAGAGGTCATCTCCCAAGGACCTAAAGGAGTAAAAGCAACTACAGCTAAAAATCCCACCCCCTCAGACAGGGATTCTCGAGCTTTAGACAGATGGGGTAAAAAAGTATACACCTCTGCAACTCTTGCCACTAGAGCACTAAATTGTCAGTTCCACATGCTGAAATACCAGCAACATACCATGGAACTCCTCAAACAAAAAATGTCTACCTTTCCTGCTTGTGCAGAAAATAATTACAGGAGCTTATGCATTCTGCAAGCCAAGTTACTAAACACACCTTGCAATGTGGCTTTGATGCCCTAGAAGCATCTTGCAGGGCAGCAGTCACCAAATCTATACTTAGAAGGCATGTTTGGCTTAAGGAACAGACCTTGCCAGACCATGTCAAATCAAAACTATTGGACGCACCATTGAACAAAGATAATTTGTTTGGCACTAAGGCAGAAGAGGTCTTAAAAAAGATGGAAGAAAAAGCAAAATCTATACAGACAGTTAAAGACTTCTTACAAGTCCAGCCTCTGAGGTTCAGTAGGCATTGCCCTTCCAAGCACTGGTCCTTTCCGGCCCCCTCCAGGCAAGCTCAGACAAGACCTTTGGGGAAGCACCCCCCCCCCCAAACAACAGTCCCAGGGAATGCAGAGATCTAAGCAGTGGTGTTCCTCCACTTCAAAACAGGGCGTGCTAAGCCACCCCATTATGGAAAGAAATCACAATGACTTTACTCCTCCACACCTTACCTCTGCCCATCTTCTTGTGCCCCTAGGAGGAAAACTCTCCTTCCATGCAAACAACTGGGCCTCTATCACCAACTTCCGATAGGTCCTCAACATTGTGTCCCAGGGATGCAAATTTTACTTCCACACTTTGCCAACCCCAAAATGGTTCCCAGATCTTCCTCCAAACCAGTGGGCAGAGGCCAAAAATCAAGTCCATTCCCTGCTCTCCATTAGGGCAATACAGCCTGCTCCTGAAGACCAAATAGGCCAAGGTTTCTGTTCCAGGCTTTTCTTGTACCCAGAAAAGAGGGCACCTGGCACCCAATCCTCGATCCATCAATTCTAAACACCTTCCTGGTGATACCAAAAATTCAAAATGCTCACCCTCCAGCAGCTTCTTCCTATGATTTCCAAGGATGCTTGGTTAGCCACCCTAGACCTAAAAGAGGCCTACCTACACATCCCAATCAGGGAATCTTGCAGGAAATATCTACGTTCCAGGGCAGGATCTATGCACTTTCAGTTCTCTGTGCTTCCCAGTGGCTTATCCACTGCTCCCAGAATTTTCACAAAATGCCTGGCTCCAGCCATTGCTTTTTGCAGACAAAGAAATATTCAAATTTACCCCTACTTAGACAACTGCATAATTCAGGCAGACAGGAAAAGCTATTACAGCACTTGACCTTTGTAAAGGACCTATTAACCTCCCTGGGGTATACTGTAAATGAAAAGAAATCCAAACTAGTCCCCACTCAAAAAATTGTATTCCTGGGAACAAGCCTGGACACAGCATCCCATATATTATTCCTTACTCCAGAAAAACAAGCCTATCTGACAGACTACTTCTCTCAACTAGCCACCAGAACCCAGTTATCTGCAAGGAAAATCCTGCAAGCTCTAGGGTTCATGGCCTCCTGCATTCTACTCTATCCATATGCCAGACTGCATATGAGGAAACTACAATGGTACCTAAAAAGCCTTTGGTGTCAACACTCTCAGGACCTGGTAACTATCATACCAATCATACCCTGCCTAAGGAAAGATTTTCTTTGGTGGGCAGCAGCATGCAACCACAACAAGGATCTTCCCTTCTCGCAACCCCGCGCCACCCAGACCCTCACCACAGACTCATCATATTATGCCTGGGGTGCACACCTGGACGGCAGGTGCATTCAGGGCCATTGGAGCCCAAATCAAATACATCTGCACATCAACCAAAAAGAGATGCTAGCTGTTGAGCATGCTCTGACAGCTTTCAAACCCTTACTCTCCCCGGGGCTTTTACAGATCAAAACAGACAACACCACAGTGATGTGGTATCTCAACAAACAGGGAGGAACTAGCTCTTATCCTCTATACAGGCTCACCATGACCCTTTGGCACACGGCTTCAGCCATGCAAATTCACGTGATAGCACAATTCCTGCCAGGCTCCCTAAACTCTCTGGCAGACAATTAGAGCACTAAATTGTCAGTTCCACATGCTAGACCCACACGAGTGGCAGCTAGACCACAGAACCTTCAACCTTGTAACCCAGAAATGGGGCACCCCGAAGATGGACATCTTTGCCTCCCACAACCACCACCAGCTCAGCAAATTTGCACCAGGGAACCTCACAGCAAGGCCTGGAAAGTGGATGCTCTATCCTTCCAGTGAGTGAACCTCTTGATCTATGCATTTCCCCCTCTACTGCTAATTTCCAGGGTACTGCCCAAAATAAGGGAGGAGAAAGGGCAATCTTGATTGTCCCAGACTGGCCACTCCAGCAGTGGTACCCACTGCTGCGCAGCCTGTCACCCCTGCCACCATGGCACCTACCTGAGATCCCAACACTCCTGACCCAGAAGAATGGAGAATTCATGCATCCACTGAACCTGACAGCCTGGCTTATTCCCTAATCTCTCCTCCAGCTGCCAGCTTAAGCAAACAAGTCCTGGATGTTATACGTGAGGCCAGATGCCCCAGCACTAGAAAATTCTATGCTGACAAGTGGAAAAGGTATTGCACCTGGATCCAAGCTAAAGGAGCTGAAACAGCACAGCCTTCCCTACCTCTCATCCTGGACTACCTAGCAGACCTACTACACAGGGGCCTATCCTTCTCTTCTATTAAAATTCATGCCTCTGCCATCTCTGCTCATTACAGCACAGAGCCACCTCTCTTCTCTCACCCTCGCAACAAACTGTTCCTAAGAGGGGCTAACAATTTAAGGCCACCCAGAAGAGCTCCTACCCCAGCTTGGGACCTTAACTTTGTGTTGGAAAAACTCATATTACCCCCCTTTGAACTAGCAGCTTTAGCAGAGTTAAAATTCCTCTCTTGGAAAACAGCCTTGCTTCTGGCCATCACTTCAGCTAGAACAGTTTCAGAGCTACAAGCACTCATGGCTGTAGAACCCTTCATCATTTTCCATGCTGACAGGGTCTCCCTCAGGACTAACCCAACTTTCATGCCTAAAGTGATGTCCAGTGTGGCTCTCAACCAATCAATTCATTTGCCCACATTTTTCCCTAACCCACAAAACAAGGGGGAAAGAATTCTGCATTCTGTAGATGTGCACAGACAGCTCAGATTTTACCTGGATAGAACTAAATCTATTAGGAAAACAGAACAATTGCTAGTCAGCTTTGCAGCAAGGGCAGAGGGCAAGGTCGTATCCAAACAAACAGTCTCCAAATGGATAGCACACTGCATCCATTTCTGCTACAAACACCACAGGAAATCACCCCCTAGGGGGGTCAGTACGCATTCCACAAGGGCAGCCTCCACCTCTGCAGTTTTTCTCAGAGGGGTCCCTACCAGGGACATCTTGGAGGCAGCAACATGGACTTCTGTTCATACTTTCACCAAGCTTTACCACCTGCCTATCTTCTCCAAGTCCAGGGCAGACTGTGCAACCGCAGTCTTGCAGGGCATCCTAGCCAGGCTCCAGTCTTCTTGACTGCCTCCACCCTTTTCTTCAGCTTTGGGAATCAATCCAAGTGTGATGGCTGCAACAGTGAAACATGAAGAACATAGTATAGTTGTGTACACTTACCATAAATGTAGATGTTCGAGTGTATTCAGTGTTGCAGTCCTGGTTTCCCACCCTCCATCCCCCTTGTCTCTTTCTCTGTCTCTCTCTTCCTCACTCCTTACAGGGAATTTTTGGTATTTACTTTCTACTGGTGGTGTTCTTACGCAATAACCTAGCTCCATATTTGGGGACTCCTGACAGTTGGGGCAAGAAAAACTGATGTAATGGCAGTGGCTGCCTAATTTTATACCACTGACGACCTGACGTCAGTCCTGGAGCGACAGCAGCTGACGCAGAAATACTAAGCCTCTGGTGTTTGGGCTGAATGAGGGCTACCCCTGGCAGGATAACCCAAGTGTGATGACTGCAACAGTGAATACACTCGAACATCTACATTTATGGTAAGTGTACTCAACTGTACTTTCCCGAAAAAATAGTCACCCTGGTGGACTGTAAGTATAAATAAGCTATAAAACAAAAGAAACTGATATATAATAACAGGAAACTTAGTCAACAGAGGAAGAATACCCTCCACAGCTTGAATAAGCAAATCAGTTATCTTAAGTCATCTAAAGCTAGCTATGAGTCTAAATTAGCATCCCTAGCTAAGGACAATCATAAGGCATTCTTTAGCCATGTCTGAAACCTAAAAAATGCCCGGTTGTGTACTGAACTTAAAATGGCAAGTACCACTCACACTGAACCTGAGGAAATTGTCAAACTTGATGGCTGACAGATTTTGTAATAACTTCACCCCCCCCCCCCGTCCCCACCAGACATACTCCAAAGCATTCCTGACACTAGTCCTCTACCGAGTATCTTCAAAGAACAGGTCATACAAGCACTCTCCAAGGCCAATAACACGGCCTCTATGGGACCAGATAACATCCCATCTAAAAGAAGAAATAGCGGAAGCACTCAGCACTTTCTTTAACCATAGCCTGAGAACTAGCTTTGTCCCGGCAGAGTGGAGAACAGCAACAATAATCCCCTTGCACAAAGAGGGGGGGGGTCCATCAACTGACCCTGGGAACTATTGTCCCATAAGCCCAACCAGCCTTATCTGCAAGGCTATGGAAAGAATCATTATGGACCTTATCCACAAGGATATAGGCGACCTACAAACCCTTGATCCGACCCAGTTTGGTTTCATCAAGGGTAGCTCTTGCTTATTAAACCTAGCAGACTTCTTTGAGAATGTCAACAAAGCCTTGGATGAGGGCAGTACAGTACATACTGCCTATCTTGATTTAGCCAAGGCCTCTGACATAATCCCCCATTCTGATATCATAGAGAAACTCTCCCAGCTGGGGAATAACCCATACATTGCTAGATAGGGTAGCAAACTGGTTCACAGACATAACACACACTATCAAAGTTGGAGAGTCCACCTCCACCAGTAGACCACTTAATAATATGGTACCACAAGGATCTGTGCTGGCCCCTCTACTGTTTGGAATATATTTTTTGAAGTCTAGGCAAAGGTTAGATGGCCTATGGCTTACCAAGTTTGCAGATGGCTGTAAACTGGGCGCAATCAGAGTCCCCCAACAATGTTAATATATTACAGAAAGGGCTGATACAGACAAATGATTTGTGACAAACTCACAGACTAAAACTTAACCCAAAAAAATGCCTTATTATCTCCTTTGACAAAGAAGTAGCGCCTGCTAATTATGATATAGATAGCACCCCTCTAATCCCAAACTCAGTGGTGCGAGACTTCGGAACACAGGTTGATAGCAGTCTAAACTTTGATCATCATGTGTCCGTAGTGGTAAGAAAAGCATTCTACATTGCGCATCTCGTAAATAAAGGCATCGCATCCAAGACCAGGGAGGTTATAGCTCCACTGTACTCGAACCTATCACACCACAAATTGAGTATAATGCTCCTTTCTGTATGTACCTCACCAGAGACCTTCAGTAACTGGAGAGGTTTCTAACCAAGAGAATCCAGTGCCTCCAAAACATGACATGCATGGAAAGACTGAAAGCCCTGTCATTGTACTGTGTATCATACAAGCTGCTGAGAGGTGACCTGTGCCTGGCCTACAGAGGAGTCTCTGACCCTGCACTAATGGAAATGCTGTAAATCCGCAAATCAAATGGGACAAGAACAACTCACTCCAGGGATCTCAACTTAGCCTGTGACATTAAAAGAATATGCTGGACAGATATAGTTCCCAGCAATTGCCACTCCTCTGGAATAAGCTCTCTCTTCATGTGGAGCAGAGATGCTCAATGACCCTATTTAAGTGCAATCTTGACATCTGGATGGCTGACCGTAAATTCACCCTGGGGGTGGCACCTATGTCCCTCATGGACAGGGGCATTTGGTGCTGATCACAGAATCACTCTGCTAACAGTGACCATCTAACTATGGTCAATAAGGGTACTCTGTTTATTACATGGCTAGGCTTGTAAGGGCCCTAGGGGCATTAGCCTAGTAACCTCCTATGAAACTATAACAACGCCCTTTAAACTTTGAAGCTGAGTTTTGTTACAGTGACATTGCTATACTGGAAAGGTAAAGGCAGAATATTCTGCTGTCATAAAAAACAAAATCATTTGTAAAGAAAGCTATAAGAACCGTCCTGTATTTTTGTGTATAACAAGAACATGACAGTTACAGAAGTTCGTTACATAATATTATGGAAAAACAAGATGGTTTGTCTTTCTACAGTGCACATTGGTCTGCATTTAATATGGATCCTCTCTTTCCTGGCGTCTAGGCTTTTCCAACTTCCTTCCATCTATGCCAGGTTAAAGTCCTGACAAATTTTTCAGCCTGCCACTCATTAAGGAAATCTGTTCCAAGGTTCTATAATATCTTCTCATGTTGAAATTAAGATGAGCCCTTTCAGCTTTGTCTGATGGACCTTTCTCCCAAATTTGTCCTTGTATCTTAGTTCCTCCCTCACACATTTACCACATAGTATCTTGTACTATCCATTATTCTATCCATCTCTTAATTTTGCATTTCTGTATTAGTCTGTTCCCTTTAGTCTACGTTTGGTCTCCTTTCCCTCCATGTCTTTAATTTGTGCATTCTTCCTGTTGGTGCTTCTCTTTCTCTGAGACCATTGCTAGAATGTGCCATTGTTTTCAGTGGGAGAACACTGACGTTTCTCCACCCCTCCGCATATATTAGGAGTTGCTACAGAAGGATTTTACAGACCCTACACCAATTCCTCCTGTTCTGTCTGCCTTAGGGCATGTGTGTGTTACTGCTTGCAGTTTTCCTGATAGCCTCTCTGCAATCCCTAAAAAGACAGATAGGATGTGTAATGTTCTTCATTCTTTTAAATTTTCATACACTATTCCCAAAACCTGAATCAGAAGGTAAATCTTTAATTGATCCCACTGCTGCTAAGCACTTGAGTTAATTCCAATCATACTGTTTCTGATAAGGATGGGAACATTATTGATAGGTATGGGAAACAGGTGTATACTCCTGCAAATCTGATTTTTGGAAATTTGAATTGTCAAGCTTATATGTTAGTTTATTCTGACAAATGCAGAATGTATGAGAAATGTTTTATCGACAGCTTCTTCTTCTTAGGAAAAGTCTGCTTTAAATAACGTTAAGTTTCTTCTGTTGCACACGTCATTACTCATTGTTTTTAGTGTGTATGACTGTTGATACTTCCTCCAGGGCTATTGCCACTGGTACTGTTTTGAGGAGATTTGCATGGCTGCTTTCTCTGAGCCTCCCAGGTGATGATAAAAATGAGATTTTCAATTCTCCCTTAGACAGACATTTAGTGTTTGGCCCATCTGCCGCATCAAAAAGTGTGATGAAAGGATAGGCTGATCCAGGGAAACTCAAGATTTTTCAGCCCTTCTTTTCCAAAATTTCCAATCTCCTCATCCAGTTTTGGCAAAAAAAAAAAAAAACGGCATAAACAGTCTCAACACAATACAGGTAAACAGGCATTTAAGAAGAAATGGCAAGCAGGTTCTAAAAATAAGTCTCAAAAAGCAAGGACAGTCCAAGTCTAAATCAGTATTCAAGAGACCTTGTGAAACCCCTCCTCTTTGGCAACAGATAGTTTCAGACAAATTGTTTCTGAATGTCATTCATCAAGGTTACCAATAGCAGTGGGAAGAAATCTCCCCCCCCCCCCCCTTCTAGTGGGTCATTCCTCATCCTTCAAATCAGTCTGTCTTGTTTCCACCAGTTCATCACATGCTATCCCATGGGTTGACAGAACCAGTTCCTCCTTCCAAGGTGGGCAACGTGTTTTATTAAAGGGAGGTTCCCTGTGCCAAAGTAAGAAAATTCCTGGAGACCAGTTCTGGATCTTTCTTTCCTAAACCTGTTTGTGATAATCCAAAAGTAAAAAAGGCGTAGTAAAAAAGCACACCAAAGAACTTTATTGTACAGAAAACAGTAAGCGCTTTCATCCTTGAAACAGACTTTTTAAAGCTGACATACATTTCTGTACTCCAGCTTTTTAAAACATGAGAACTATCGCATGACATAATACAAATCATATGATCAACAACATCATTAGTGCTTTAACCTTTTCCTTTTTAAGAAAGCAACAAAGTCTTCTCTATTACTGATCCCAGATGAATGGCAGGCTTTCAATTTAACCTGCCGTAAATACTCTTGCCATCCAAGCTCATCTTCAGCATTAAAAAGTTTATCATATCTCCTTACTTCATCTAACACAAGAAATTTGAAACTAACTTTACATTTTCCCCTTTTATAATGTTTTGCTAAAGCATTCTTTTCATCACCAATAGTAACAGCATGTTGTATATAGACACCTTTGTTCTTAAATACATTTATAGAGCTTTCTTGTGGTTCGCCCTATATAAAATGCAAAGCATGACATGCATTTAACTAAATAGACCACAAACCTAGATCTACATGTATAGCAACCCTCAGTAGTAATATTAACATTATTAATAACAATCGTCTCCAAACCCACATGCAAATAATCACAAAGGTTACAGCTGTAACATTTAAACATTCCTGCTTTATTACTATTAGCTAAATTCGGAGTTTTTAACTTAGCTTGAAAAAAATTCTTAAAGCTTTTCCCTCTTTTCTGAGCAAAATATGGGGATTCTCTTACAATTTCTTTTAGCTTCGGCTTGCTATCAAAAATCTTCCAGTTATTAGAAATAAAACCTTTAATGGCCCTAGCATCCACATTATTACTTATAAGCATGGATGTTGTAAAATCATTAACATTCAATTTCATCCTACTACTACAACCTTCTTTTCTCAAGTTTGAAACTTCTATAAATGTTTCATTTAATAATTTCTCAGGGTAGCCCCTACTAGAAAAACTCTCACATATATTTTTGCTCTCCCGTAGGAAGTCTTCATCCTTATTAGCTCTTAGCAATTGACCTCTTATAATATTCTCTTTGGTCCTTTTTGAATGCATACTAGTATAATGCAAGTATGCATTATTCTGAATTGAAAAAGATTTTTGTATATAGACACCTTTGTTCTTTAAAAACAGTAACATCCAAAAAATTAATATATTAATTTTATATTATAATATATATTATATAATAATATAATATTGTATTCTACAGAAAACATACTGATTGAAGAGCACAGTTATCCTCATTGCACCCTTTCCTCTGGCTTCACCTTCAACATCCACCCTTGATACTGGATCCCAATCCAGACCACCTGTCTCACCTGACAGGTATGATGCATCTGGACATAACAGCCTCAAACTGACCATATGGTTTCTCCTGTTCCACTGATGGCCAGACAGTCCAGGCTGTCCTCCCCGGTCCGTCATATTTTATTATCTTCAAAAACATTCTACTAAAAAGATTTACAAAGGTAAATGGAAAAGATTTGTGTTCTAGGCCCTTATCAGGGATCTGGACCCCCTTTCTGCTCTTGTTCCAACTGTACTTGATTTTTTAGCTTCAATTTTCAATGAAGGGGTTAGCTTTTCTACTATTAAGGTCCAGTCAGCTGCCATTTCAGATTTCCAATAATTCTGACAGCTTCTTCTTAGACCTCCACTAAAGGATCCTACTCCTCCTTGGGATTTAACCATTGTGCTTCAAGCTCTGACCCAAACTCCCATTAAACCCTCAGCCAGGTCAGATCTAAAATGATTGTCTTGGAAAGCCATTTTTCTAGTTGCTGTCACGTCAGCTAGACAAGTATCCAAACTCCAAGCTTTATCTTCCAAGCGTCCTTACCTGGTTTTCCATAAAGACAGGGTGTCTTTGTGGACCAACCCATCTTTTCTGCCCAAGGTAGCTTTTGAGTACAACATTAACCAGGTCATTAACCTTCCAGTTTTCTTTTCAAATTTCTTAAATAAAGGAGAATATATGCTCCATCTTTTGGATGTGCATAGACAGCTTCACTTTTATCTCCATAGAACCAAAGATTTCTGGAAGACTGACCAGTTATTTGTATCCTTCTCACCTAACAAGTTGGGCAAGTCATTTTACAAAGTTACCCTGGCCAAATGGTAACCAGTTATATCTCCTTTATTTATATTATAAGAGGATTATCCTTGCCTAAGCCTTCTAAAGCTCACTCCATAAAGTCTATGGCAGTCACCTCAGCCTTTTGATCAAGGGCCTCCATAGATGGCATTTATACAGCTGCCACTTCTTCAAATGCTTATACATTTAGTGCTCATTACTAATTAGATTTGATTTCTAGAATCAGACCTGCCTTTGACTGCACAGTACTCCAGAATATCATTCCATGAGGACCACCCAAGGTTCATCAAGCTGGTGACTGTTGCATCAGTTGAGGAATTAATGGAAATGACATCATCAGATAAAAAAAAAAAGTTATGTACTCATCAAATCACATCTGTGTTGTCTGTTTTCATTCTTCTTCAACTACCCACCTTCTTAACCTCATTAGCTTTGCTCCTGGATAGGCCTAAGATTTTCAGTTTGGGAACTGTTCCTTGTTTGGGCTCCAGCTATTAAAATATTATACACTGTCTTCTATGGGCAGCAAACTCAATCTGAGGTATGTTAGGTGGGCAGGGCATTATGGGAAAGGAAGGATCTCAAGAGTTTGGATCTAAGGATCTGGTAGAAGAGGCCGAGACGGATCCAAGTTGGAACAGAGACCCATCAGTTATGGAAGAATGAAAATGTAACATTATGGTGAGTATATAACTTTTTTTTTTTAAGCATTGTTGTTCCTTAGGTCCATGACTGAGAATCTGATCCTGTTTCTAGTGTTGTCAGAGAGGAATTTGTTTTCTCCTGTGACCAGATGAGTTTTCCCCAATTTCCTTTCCCTTCTGAAACATGCTTCTTAGCTTTACATAAAAAAAAAAAAATCGTCCTTGGGTTTCGAGCCATTGACTCTGCTGGATCAATATAAAACCACATGCTAAAACATAGTGCTTCTCTCTGAAGGAACAATTTCACAGATTGCTGTGCAGAATGTCTTCTCAAGCAATGAACTGTGGAGGACAGCCACAGACCAAACTGTAAAAGAACCAGAGAAGAGTCCAGACCTTGTGTGCTTTCACGGAGTCATTCATTTGTTTATTTCCCTACTCTGCCCTGTTCCTCCTGTTCTCTGTACATGTAGTTCTGTTTCCCTTTTCTTTGGATTAGTTACCCCCCATATCACCTCTTGTCAGCTCATTACCAGGAGGTCCAACTGGGAAGAGCCCATTTACAGGAGAGTTGGGACAAAAAGCTGCTGCTCCTTGATTTAATAGCATAAAACCCACACTAGAAATATAGGTTCTGTAGGCAAAGAAATGAGTGTCCACAAAATCGTATACTTATGGTAGTGTGGCAATGAATAAAACAGGTACTGATGTCAACAGTAAGTAAGCATAATTTGAAGACATTTTTGTATACAGTATTTACACATTTTGCTTGGACAAGTTTGGTAATTAAGGAACTGGACAGTTTTAAGTTAACATGAAACAGATGAGAACAGGTACATGTTTAAATAGTACATGTGTTTTATAGTATTATGTTAGCTAGGAAAAGAATTGCCTTCTGGACAGCATTTTTAACTTTCAGGGTTTCAGGTATGTGGTCTGTTTCACACATTTAGCAGAGCTGAATCTTATCAGACATGACTTTAAGAGTATATAAGTACTGATGACTAACAAAAAGCTGACAAAAAGATTGTAATACAGTGCAACAGAGAATATTGCTGCTTATCTGTACTGGAACAGAGAAAAGCCCAAAGAGATCTGTACTGGAACAGAGTAATTGTGATGGCTTGCATGAATTTACCTCCTAGCAGAACCAAAAGAAACTTAACTGAAATCTGCTTTCATAGTTAATTAATATAGTTACTGTAGTGTGCATAAAGCAGGGGAGACTAGATTACACCTTCCCATGACTGAGTTAGTGGGTTTAAAGACTGATAAAAGATTTTATCCTAAATAAATACTTTGCTGTTTACAAGATGTTTACCACAGGCGACTTGTGAAGTATAAATTGAGTGGCTGCAAAGTACAGCTTTTCAATTACCAGAAAGTGCATTTTGTAAGTCACATCAAGAAAAACGGAGAGCAGAGCAAAAGCTGAGGCAGCATCTTTGAGGGAAGAAATAGCCCATTTTACAGTATGATTGCCCTGATCCTGTCTGCAAAAATAATGTGTGCAATCAAAATGAAGTGTATAACTGCCCCCTAACTGTGAAGTCATAGTCTACGATCCATGTACAAGAAATAGAAGTAAATTGCCTTCTTTACTAAATCTCTCTGCTCCAGTACCTTATGAGAGCAAGCTTTTTCTTTTGTAATCTGTACTGGAAAAGGATAATCTGTAAGTCTGTTACAAATAATCTATGCAGACTTTCACTTCTGACATAGTATAGACTTTTTGCAAATAAACATCATACTGCCGAATGCAAAATATTCAACATAAAAATGAGTATTGGCATCTCGGATTTACTGACGTGATTATGTTCTGTCCTGTAGAACTGTTATTCTTTATGCTTCCATCTTCTATTATCTTTAGCTTCCTAAAAAAGGACAGACTTTTAAATTGGGAACACACAGTTTATATTTTGTTTTATCAGATAGTATTTTTAATTAGAATCCTAATGAGAAAGTATATTATAGGTTGAAGTACAAATTCAAGACAACCTTAATATTTACACTTCCTTTCTTTGTGCTAAGCTGGGTTTTTTCAGAAACGTGTTTTGTTACAAAAAGTTATCTTAACTTTTATGATTGCTTGAATGTATCCTTAATGGCGGTATGTGTACCTTCTTTGATATCTGTTGCTGTCTGAAAAGAATCCTTTATGCAAACCTGCATTATATAGTCTTTTTGATTGACCCCTCCCCCCGTTCTCCACCCCGTGCAGTGTTGTGTAGTGCTCAAAGGTTTATACTCATAAATCCTGTGGGTCAAACATCTTACAGATTGCTGATTCATGAGCAGTTTGGCCGTACCTCTTTGAAGCCTTCCCCAAGATTCCCTAACAAATGCATACAAAAAATACTCACTATTCCTGTAACAGTGCTTGTGTTACCTGCCATTCATTGACTGATAGCCCACACAGTCAAAAACAAAAATAAAATGCCCAAATGCTATTGTAATATTTATTTACTGCTGCTACAGTGTCCTGACCAGGAGAACATGTTGTCCCGTAACCTTCAGTGCTGCCTTGGTTCATTGGCTCACTGGTTCCTAATAATTATGTTTCTGCATACAAGCAGACATACTTGTTCTGTGGCTCCTTGGGATTCACTGCTTGACTGGTGAATGCTTAAATTCCATCATGTATAGGCAGGCACCTGTAAGGTGGAGGTTCACTGCTAGAATTAGGAAGCAGGCTTAGCTGAATGATGAGTAAAGAATAGTGATACAAGTATGTGTAGGAACAGCTTGAACCATGTGTTTCGCCTCTTGTTTTGCTCACATGTAGTTTAAAAATATGTTTTTGTCTTTTACTAATATAGTTGGTAGGTACTATCTGAGGGTCTTGAACTTAAATGAACTCAAGGTCTACATGATGATTAGTATACTCAACTGAGAACCACAGGACATTACAAGACAATGAATTATTATAGCTGTATCATGTCTGTGCATGGTCTAGACTGTCTGACAAGGGAAACATTGTAGAGCAGAGCAGCAAACTGTAGCTTTGCTGGTCTCACCTAAAGACTACTCTCTCGACAAGCCATATCAATGATCACTGAACAATAATCATGTAATTGCCCTGTGATTTCACATATAACCTGCCTTCCCAGCATAAAAAATAGCAACCTTATAGTGGTAAACTGTGATGAAAGTGAAAGAATGGCCAACATAATGTATTTCAGCTTGTTGCTGTCAGACACACATCCAGTGCCTCCACTCCCAATAAACTATATCAGGGATCTTTTCACTGCAGTAATGTAAATGCCCTGCTATGAGCTGTGTGTCTGTCTGTCTGTGGTCATGACTGCCTACAGATGCATCTTATGCCAAGCCAGTAAAAAAAATGCATGCAACAGAAAAACCTGACTGGATGATTTACTTTTGTCAGTTGCTGGGTAAGTATGGAGACATTGCTCATAGAAGCCTGGGAAATGTTCTCAGGCATTTACTTGGGATAAAAATAAGATGTGTATTGGCTATCCATATCCTGTTAGTCTTATGAGAGAAATGAAAAATGGATGTACTACCTTATTTTGTGCCATTCATTTATTCTTTCTCCAGTTATCCATTTATTCTAATCAGCCACAACCCTAATTAGAATGAAGTGGATAACTGAAAAAAGAATGAATGAATGAAATGTTTAGCAGGACACATTAGATGGGTTTACAAGTCAAATGATCCATGCAGGTCTCAAGTTTGAAAATCTCTGGTCTAGCTCATAGTGTCCCTTTGTAGGGTTACATTTTTCCACTGTTCCTACTGACAAGTATGTTTATCCTGAGCACATGCTTAAACCGATCTTCCAAATGTAAGCCCTGTTTCTGCAGCGTAACAATGATGTTTTACACTTCACGACTATTGTTGTTAGGCCAGGTAAGCAGGACTTCAAGATAGCAGTCAACTGGGTCACTGTAATCTGATTTTGCAGCAGGTGTATTGGAAAGTTTTGTGAATTCTGAAATCTGAAAATGTTTTCCACTTGCATGAAGAATTTTGAAAAAGTTGCTGTTTTTTGTGTTTGCAGTTTAAATAATGACGATTGCAAAAAATGCAAGTTTGCATTTACCAAGTTAAGTGTTAGGGTCATAGCAGTTTTAATTATTAGTTGTTTATGTTCAGAATGTTATGATGCTTTTTTGTCACATCCCTACTTCAGGAAAATAATTTGCAGTATTTTCAGGTATTCTTACAAAGCTGATTGTAAACAGAGACCAGAGAAAATTATTTTCACCTACAGAAATTTGTTCTGACAATGAATCACTGGATCCCTCCTTCATGATATCAAGGTTGGGGTCAAATTTTGCATGATCACAAGAGCCCATGAAATGACATTTGCCAATACAACTGAGTAAGTGTGTCCTAAACAGTATTGGTGTGGGGGTTAGTGTGAGAGAAACCACCCATTAAGATGGAGTTGTATAGTTGATTGTTGTGATTCATGTTGAGCCCTTATCCATGGCATATTTAATATTTTAAGCCAAGATGTTGCTAAACTTGCAAATTTATGAATGACAGTTTGCCTCATTAAATGTATCTCACAAGTTTATCGCATGGCTGCATTTCTGCCACAAATTCAAAATAATTATTTTAGTATCCGATCAGTCAAACAAAGTTCTGTCACTGTAAAAAAGCAGATCAAATAGTAATTTTGATGTTTGTTCGCAAAATCTCTGTCAAGGGTTGAATCAAGTAGTGACTTTGGCACAGTCTGTAAGAAGGAGCCCCACTGATTGCATGTTGAAAACTGGCAAGCTTCTAAAAGTTATCAACCAGCAACTCAAATCCAGTCTTCATATCAACCACTGCATCTTAAAGTCCAGACAAAAATGACTATGCTATATAGAATTAAACCATACCTAGCACCATCAGGACATGCACAGCAAGTCTGATGCCTTTTACCAACCCTACATTATGCAGTTCCCATTCTAACACACTTCAGATAATAGCATGCGACTTTTCCATAACAAGATAGATTTACCATCAACCCATAAAACAAATATCAATATTGTCTAGCTTTCCAACAGCTCCATTGGCTAGAACTCCATAACCTGATTCCATGTTTTTTTTTAAATAATTCCCCACATCCTTTATTCACCTAACAGATGTCTGGATGTATATGTAGCCTCATCGCTAACTACTCTCCTAAAAGACAACTTAGATCTCGGGATCAAAATCAGGATCTCCATAATTAAATCTAATAACAAGTACCATGACTAACTCTGCTCTGTTTTCATAGCTAAAAATGGAACTGGGTTACCCTGGGGGGGGATATAAAAATCTGCTATAAATAACTTAAAAACATACCTAAGTTCTAATAGTGACTGTTCTTTTAAGAAAAAATATCATGATTTTGCCATCCCTATAGGATTAAGAAACACAAATCATTAATTTCCTGTACAAAGAGTAGCCGTCCTTAAATACAGTGGGCACATTCTACTTGAACTATGCCATTCTGCTGGATAATTCTTTACCAATCTTACTTCCTTCTGCTTTGCCTTTCCTGTCAGTAGCATAGCCTTTCCATCATTTTTCAAATTCTGATTTCACAGTCTCCTTCCTTCCAGTATATCCTTTCTGACACTAAGCCTTCTACATCCTCACATACCTAATATGTACTCTCTCTGTTCGTAAATGTTTGTCCTTCACTAACTTTGGTTGTAATGCATTTATATAGCACCTTGTACTATTCAACATGTACTGTCTGTGTGATGCACTTCAGCCAGATGTCTTTATATAATATTCATAAGCCTACATTGTAACCTTTTCCTATATAAGTTTGCTCAAACATGGGTAATTAGAGTTTACAAATATCTTGTGGAGATTTTCTCCCTGGGTCCCTCTTAGCCCAGTCAGGATATCCAATTAGCAAATGGAAGTAAATAAAATTGTTAGAAAATATCTGCAATATTAATGGAAGATTCATAACCTAGATCTTTTTCATGTTTGCAGCCATATATTATTTAGTTATATTAGGGTTCCAGCTCATTAACTGTAGTTGGATCATTGTTTGATAGCCTTGCTCTACTGAGCAGAGAAGGATTTAGCAGTTGCATATGTATTGCATTAGTCTGTGGACACGGTTTGCAGTCTCCTAATGATGACATCATCAAACAGGGACCATTACATGAAAAATAAAGTGCAAAGTATATAAATACATCACTGTGTATAAATATAGCTATGAATGAATTAATGAATATTAAAAAACCTTCATCTTAAAAAATGTTCATTTAAACTAGGTGTAAACAAAGTACCCAACCTGACAATCCATTGTTTTTTCTGGTTGCTAGCCTAATTTACTAGGACTTTTTGAAGATATTCCATCTGTCATTGTAAACTAGAAAAAAGGACTAGGTTGCTTGCATGTGTATTTAAAAGTGAACATTTTTGTTACATCTAATGTCACTAAGATGCTCAGAGATTCTTGTTTTAAAACTCCTAGTTTTCCTTACATAGAAAGTAGAACTTGTGCATGTAGCTAAACAAATTATCCATTCACTCTGACATGTAAACAAGCCATGAGTATCAAAAACTTTGAATATGTTAGAAGAAAAAGTTTAAATTTTATTTACTACATTACAGGGTGCACAATGTGCACATGGTGAGCACCCCCTTAAGGGTTCTCCCTGTAGGTTCAACTGCCTATATGTAACAACATTGTCCAGTAGTTTTTCCTTCGATATATGCAAATTTGCCATGGGCAGGTACCATTTCTGCCAGTTCTTTTTCAACCGTAAGAATATTTATGTATCAAGGATGCTAGTGCTTTATCATTGGACCCAAAAGTAGTGACAAATCTAATAGTAGTTTCACACACATTAAGATTTTTCAGTATATTTCAGTAACTCACTCCTGGCTTTCTAATATTTTGTTGTCTTTTCCTGCCTTAACTAAACTGGTCTTATAACGACCCCTTTGTATAAACCTTTGTATCAATCTTGGGAAAATTGACATAATCATCATTAGATGAACAAATTATTAACTCTATGGCATTGCGATAAAAGGAATATTGTCTATAATATATCTGCAGTACATACTATTATTTTATTTATTAATTATTTATTTGACATTTGTTAATAAATAATTAATAAATAAAATATGTACTTTTATTATTTATAAAATTATTTATTTGACATTTGTTGTATACTGTGGTGGTGGTGCTGCGGTAGCGTTGTCGCCTCACAGTTAGACGTTGCACGTTCGATTCTCAGTTAGAGCGTCTTCTGTGTGTCAACATGCGTGAATGGGCGTTCCTTCGTTGAAGGTTGTGCGTTAGGCCCGGCAAGCCAGCACGTAAAAATCTACTGCCAATCATTAGCGGACCTGAGTTCCGCTGTGGCGACCCCTAACCGGGAAAAGCCGAAAGAAAGAAAGATTTATTTGACATTTGTTAACCTGGTTTGTCCAACTGAGCCAGAAGCCCATTTTTAGTGGAGACTTGAGGAGAAAAGTTCCAGAGATTGCACAGAATAACATTGTAATATATATACACAAAAATATATATAAATATAGAAAGAAGGAAGACAAAATTTACTATAGTTGACAATATTTGTATGACTTTTAATAAAAAGGTAATATTAGATGAAAGAGGTAGAATTAGAAAAGAGAGAGCGCAGTGTTAGTATAAGACATAGCTAAGAGAAGATTTTAGAGTAGAGCATATTACTAATAAAGACAAAGAATCATTAAAGTAGATCTAAGTCTGTACATATTTACATGGGTTACAGTAGCCTAGCTCATGGAGATTAGAAAAAATTAAATGGTGCGATTTGAGAGTAGGAAAAGAGACCATTTCTGTACAGTATATTGCTAATAGAGGGGTGTAGAGGATTAGGCGGGGTCAAGTAACTTCCAACAAAGAATTTTTATTGAATGGTTTCCTAAATAACGATGTTCTTATTGTTCCAGCTTGATTTTTGGTCAGCTGCACATCTAAAAAATCCAAAGTTTTCTGATGACATTCAAAACTAAAACTTATATCCCACTTATTACTATTTAAGTAATCACAAATTCCTGAAGAATGAAAAAAATCTGCTGTCTATACCAGCAAAAATTATCCAGATATTTGTGCCACATATCAATGGCAGAGACTTGGGTATTGTAGCTGGTATCATGAATAAGTTGTTCCTCTATATATTCTATAAATATGTTGGCAAAAATAGGTGCAAATGAAGCACCCATCGCTGTCCCTTTCATTTGCAAAAAACAATTATTATTATCATCAAAATAAAACACATGCTTAGTGAGAATATGTTCTGTAACTGAGCTCTCTGTAACCAAAATACTAGAGGCCAATAGTCCTGACTAATGTGGTATATTGGTATAGAGTAAAGTAACATCTAAACAACACAAATATCAAGATGTCATCTGTAAATCATCCATAACTTAAGAAATTCAATTGTATTTTGTATTACAGATCTATTACAAGCTAAAATGTCTTTGAATACTGTGTAAGACATTCAGAAAGTGTCTCTGTAAGTGACCCTTTCCCCTGACACTATTGGTCTTCTGGGGGGGGTAATGGAGTTTTTATGGATCTTAGCAGCATGTGGTTCATCTGCTATAAGCTCCAAAGCCATTTTTTCCAAATAATACACTCATCTACTGCTAAACATAAAATAGTTATCTATTTCCTTTTTAAAATTCCAACTGAGATCCAATACCATTTCATGGTAGCATATCACATCTTGTAACTGTAAATATGCTTTCTGTTTATATATATATATGTATATATATATATATATATATATATATATATATATATATATGTATATAAAACTGTCTGTCCCACAATATAACTGCCCCACCTTTATCTGCTTTATTAATGATTAGATTCTTAACAACAGAAAGATGAGTACCATCTGTTCTTTACTGTTGAGTATGTCTAGCAAAACGCTGCATATATTGATCAAAATGCAGCTCTTTTACTAGAACTTTCTCAAATGCATCAACACTCCAATGATAGGGTGGGTTAAAGTTAGACTGTTTAACCCTGAATTATGCCTGCTTTGTAGTGGGATGATTTAAAAAAATAATTGTAAATTAATCTTATGACAGAAAGCTTTTAAATCATTCACAAATTAGATTTTTATAACAGGACTCAAGGGTATAAATTTCAAACCTTTATTTAACACAATGTTTTCATCAGTAGTTAATTCATGTGCAGAAATATTATGTTATTAATTCAGTCTCTTTTTGCAATGTTTGCCCATCAGTTGTTATAGAATTTTGTAGGGTGTCCATATTGCTTCCTCTTCCTAAAGTGGCAACATTGCTGTTTTTACGAAGCAGTTGTAAAGTGTTACTATATGTATCAGCCATGGGAAAACTGTTCTCATTTTCAGTTTCTGTATGCTCCCTCTTATCTGAGTCAGAATTCCTAAGAATAGGATGACACAAATTAATTTTACATTTATTATCACACTCGCTAGAAGAATTTTTAGTAAAATTCTTGGAAAATTAGACAGCTTTTTGAAAATTCTTCCAAGTGAATAGTCTGTTATGTTTGTAGTCATTCAAAGGATGTTGGTACTCTCTAAGCTTTTTGTTTTGTAGTTTTGTGTGTGTGTGTGTGTGTGTGTGTGTGTGTGTGTGTGTGTGTGTGTGTGTGTGTGTGTGTGTGTGTGTGTGTGTGTGTTTGATAACCACTGCCTGAAATGACCTGAGGTAGGTGCTGAGCCTAAAATTGGTCCACATGGGTCAAAATTCTGCCACAATTAACAAATCTAAATAGAATAAATATGGTCAGCTAGAATTGTAATTTACTCTCATCAGCTATTGGTTTTGTAAACTTTTGAATTAATTTCTTTATGCATTTATTGCATATTTTGCCAAAATGCATATATTTCACTATGCTGAAACAAAAATATGGTGATTATGGTTAATAACTTTTTGAGAGAACGATTAAAAATTGGTTTGAACACTGAAATTTAGTTCATTCATGAAATGTGACACTTTTGTAAACTTAAGTAATAAAATTATGAAAACTTGAAAAAAAACAACTCTAATGCAAGCTCATAATTTTAGTAACTTTGAATGTTTTCAGTGCTGCAAAAATGTTGTAGCAAAGCAGATTCTGATGCACTTTATGAATAGCTGTGATGAACAGAAACACAAAACCTCTTTCCAGTAATACAGCTTCATCTGATAGGTATTCGTATCACAGACTCAACAGTCTACCTACCGACTACCTCAGTTATATTTATTCTAACATTTGTACTGTAAAACCCTCCTTACACATGTCTTATAAATCATATCTAATGTATGTTTGTCACATGTATTACACATGAACTGTTTTTGCATGCTAAGTGTTTTATACTTGGAATTTAATATCAAGTATAATTTCATCACAGAAGAAATACCTGTTTTATCTTCGTATAGTGTCACAATAGAAAAATTGCCAGTTTTTTCAAGATATCTTAAGTACTGTCTATGTAATGTATCTTTGCAAAAAAAAAAATGTTTTAATCTGAGTATCTTAAATTATTTGCTGGAGCTTTTTTTCCTTGGCCTCCTGTGAAAAATGGACTTTGCCCAGCTGGACTTTCCCAGTCAAAAAAGACAAATAAAATGAATCCTTTTAAGTAATACAGTAACCATGTCGTCATTAACTAAGCACTCCATCCAGTCATCATGTGACTGGTGCACAGAGTGGTGTCATATACAATGAAGCTCAAAAAGGCCTAAGAATGTAAATAATGTGCAACAAAACATCCTTTTTGTACTACATATTGTTCATAGGTAGGTGCTAGGCTATCAGCCCAAGGGCCTAAGTAAGCCTAGCCAACAATGTTCTCTGACTTACGCCAACCCAAGAAAGTTAATTTCCTGTGCCCCTGTCGAGCTGAGCCACAGAAGTGAATTTCCTATTTCCCGTCCACTCATCAAGATTTTTCTTGAAGAGTGTTAATGAGGAACTTTGCTTGACATAGATAGGTAGTTTGTTCCAGAGTAGGGGAAGTCTCTGGGACAGGAATCTATCCCTCCAGCGTGTCCTGTTTATTGTGGTGACAAGGTTTAGGTCCCTAGAGCATTTAGCTTGGAGGGACTGGGATTTCTTTAGGTGTAACATGTCCAACAGCTCTGGGTTTGACATAGCTTTATATGTTAGGCAGAGATCACCTCGGAGTAGGCGATATGCTACAGAGTAAAGCTGTAGTTTTTTGAAACCGTCAGTGTAATCCTCTTTGTGAGGTACTTCTGTGGCCTTTCCAGCTGCAGCAGATGTCTTGTGAGGTACATTGCAAAAGGGGCGTTGTACTTTATAATGGGTCTAATGAGTGTCGAGTAGAGGGGAACAATGACCTCTTTTTTCCTGGATGAGAACACTTTTGTGATGAGGTGTACCACATAGAAGGATTTCCTGACTACTGTGGCAATGTGATTATCAAAGGAGAGACTACTGTCCACCTGGGTCCCAAGGTCTCTTATCACACATTCGGCGTTAAGAAGACTGCCGCCTATGTGATAGTTCATGGGTATCATGGGGATCATGTATTACTTTTATTCTAAATAAGATATTTTGCAGGTCTTTTAAGACTTTTTGTGTAAGCTTTGTAATTTTAATTTCCAAAGTTTTCCTTCTTCATTTGTTTGCTTCCCACACACACCCATTTCGTGATGGTTTTATTTTTTGTTCCCATGCATAAAATGATAAATTAGAAGTACCATTGTGTTCCAGTATGTCCTTGTGGAAAGCACTGATGAATTGTCCTCTTCAGATTTCTGAAAAATTTTCTCTGATTCTAGTTTTTCAGCTTCTGCTTGTTTCACTAATATCATTTTTAAAGGATGTGTAAATATACCACATTTAATTCTTACAGTTAATACATTGCTTGAGTTTATCTTCAGTATTGTATGTGAAAAAATATTTGTTTAATACAAGTACAACTTATATAATGTCCATTTACTGTTGTCTGGCAGTTGGCCCAGAAGGTTAAGGCTGTGAGCTGTAGTTTCTGTCGTACTGGGCTGATTCCCACAGACCTTATTTGCTTATTGCATGACCTTGAGCAAAATCAGACTGTACTTTTGGGCAACTGGGAATTTAGGATGGTCTCTTCTGTGGCCCCCTGGATTGCAATCCTAGTAGCTACCTAGGAACCTACATGCAACAACCTGCTTTATTCAAAACTTTATTTACTTGTCAGAGTATGATTTGCGATATTTACTGGAATAGGACTTTGCATTTCTGCGTGTTATTTTTATGCCATAATGTAAATAGAATGTCAGACTAGTTTTAGTCCTAATGCCTTTTGATAAGACCTTTTAAACACCAGGCCTAGTGTAGTCCTATTTGTTTATATGCATAGTTTTATAAAGGTGCACACACTAAGGGACTGGAGTGTCTTGCTGTAAGCCATAGAGAAATATCGCTAGCCATGATCTACCACAGCACTGTTCTAACAGCGGCTGCATCTGGCTGATGTGTAGTTTGTCCTTCTGCTTCCCATTTCCTGTTCTGTCTGCCCAACTTTCTTTAAACCTGTCTGTTGATTCACACTTTACAGTTGTATTTAGCATTGCGTTCCAGGACTCTTAACATCTTTGTGAAATATTTGCTTAAGTCAGTTTTTTCCTCCCCTTTTCTGCTGTCCTACGTTGCTTTCTGTTCAACTCCTCCCCACAGACTAGACTTGTGTTGATATGCTCTGCCCAGATCATACTCCTATTTACTTATTTTTCTTACCTTTATGTAGCAAATGAAGATTTTTTTCTTCTCACATTGCCTAGATGTTCTTTTCATTCCCCCAGAGAAGAAAGCCCTCCAGGCTATTCATGCTCCCTTAGGGGTGGGCAGTAGGAGTAGCTTTATCTTTTACTGCAGGGATTCATTTTTCTCCCTTATGCCCTTATTTATTCCCTTCTGTATGTGCCAATGATGAGTGCAAGGGATAGCATTCAGTGAGCGTAAATGACAGGTATGTCTCCTCTTTGAAAGGTAAGCGTTTAGTCTCCAGCAGGATTTCTACTCAGGCTCTGCACTTCTGGAATACATTCCTGACCCCCCCCCCCAATAAAGAAGTAAGCAGGCTGTGCCTTATCATTCCTGTCTCTCACTCCGCCCACTTCTTCAGCTTCTAATTAGGGAACTGAGCCTCAGTCTTCTGGCTTTATCCCTCTGCAGCCATGGAGCTGCCAGCTGAAGTCTTATGTGCCACAGTTCCATGTTTTCCTCTTTCTGTGTCAGTTGCTGTGTTTTTTTATGCTTTTTTCTTCCTTTTGTTCTTTGTGAATTCCAGTAATGACACAGTACACCACACACAGTCTTATTAGTATTTATTGCAGTAAGTGAACATCCGCATCCCATGAGTCCGTGCTTTTACATTTCTAAAATTGCAGATAAACAGCTTTCACTGGCCTGACAGCTTTAACTGATTACTGCATAAACTTCTGCTTTATTTAGGTGTTTTTTTACAAATCACCATTAACAGTGGTACAAACATATAGCGTAATGCCCACCCAGTAAGTAAAACAGAAAAGCAGTTTAAAAGTAAGAACTAAAACCAGACTGGCTCTTCCAACAAATGCAAACAATTCTTCAAATATGTATGATAGCAAATGAAAAGAAAGAATCAGATGGGTGATTGAATTAGAGCAAGGCACTTAAAGAATACATTCGATTGACCAGACCCACTCTCAATGAAGCCAGCTCAGAAAAGCAGTCTTCAGTCATCTGCAGAATTGTGTCAGTGTGTGGCACATTCCCTTAGCTACCATGACAAGAGATTCCCCTGATGATGACTGGGCCCCATATGCATACCTGGCCTTAGGAATAGGCCAACTAGGCGGCTGCCTAGGACGCTGCTGTAGCAGGGGCACTTTTCCAGTATTTATTTGATGTAGGTAGACCAGGATGGGGGCACCAGGTGGTGTGGTGTGGGAAACCCTAGAGCCCTTTTGCCTAGGGTACCAGTTGACCTAAGGCTGCTCCTGCCCATATGCAATCAAACAGTAGTGAGAAGTTTCCAGGAAACAGCAATTTAAATAGGACACTGTCAGTTTCCTCAGTTAAGTGGGTCTGGAGTAATTTATGGACAAATGTAGCAACACAAATACTTTAAAGATAATAGAGTAATGATCTGGGATCCAATGCAAGATTTGAAGAACAAGCACAGTATTGCACTATTGTGATGTACCAGTAAGTAACCTGGCAGTGGAATTTTGCATTCATTGCAAATGGTTAGTGTCTGGAAGTCCTTGGTATAGGGCATTACAGTACTTCAGGTCTGAGGAGACCAGAGAATGAACAACTGCTGACAGATCAGCTGAAAGGATAAGATGCTTGATCTTGATGATATTAGGTGGCAGGACAATTTCACCAGTGCTGATGCCTAGTCCCTTAATTTCAGATGGTTGTCCAGGATCACACCTAAATTGTATAACTTACAAAGTCATGTTGATTGCCATCATAGAAAATGTATGAAGTGAGTGGCATATCCAAGGAATCACTCAAAGCAGTGTGAGCTACCATAGTGTCAGTCTTAAATATATTAAACTTCCACTGATTAAGTGTAAGCCATTGCTGAATAGCCTTCAGGTCAGTAGCATGGGAATACATACTCATTGTTTTCTTCTGAGGGAAGGGGAGGTAATCCTCGGCATCATCAGCATAGAGGTGTTGTACTGAGCCTCTTCCTTTAATGATTATGTCCAGTGGAAGTATAAAGTGCCCAAGATTGAATCCTGTGGTAGTCCACAGCCCAAAATGAATGCGGCAGAAGGCAAAAGAGTTTAACTCAGAAAACACCTTCTGAGTATGTCCAGAGAGATAAAATGTAAACCTCTCCAGGACCACTGAAGAGACCACATTAAAACTGTAATCACTTGATCAAGGTGCTTTGATCAGGGATGTCATATCTCGCAGTGAGATCCAGCAGGACCAAGGTAGAATAAAATCACTGATATCTGGCTATCAGGAGATTGTTTGCTACTCAAAATGGGATTGGACTCAGTACTGTGCTGAGAGTGAAACTCAGACTGCTATGGCTCTACAAACTTGGGTGTCCACTATAAAGTGGGATTCCAGCTGCCAACAGCTTTCTCAATAACCTTATTTGAAAATGGTTGGTTAGATAGGGAAGAAATTGTGAAATGTGTTAGGGCCGAAGAATGAGCTGTGCCTTGTAGGCAGGTGGAAAAAGCCCAGACTTCAATGAGGACTGTAATACCCAGTATATTAGTGGACCCAGCATATCTAGTGTAGCCTGAACCAGCCTAGAAGAATATGGATCCAACCTGCAAGTCATAGAGCTCACTCTGAAATCACATTTAAAAGCTGATCATAATCAAGACCCTCAAATACTGTCCAAGGATTGTAACAAGCCCTGCCAGTGACTGAAGTAGTGCCCATGGTGTCCAAGGAGAGAAACAAGCCCTGCCAGTGACCAAAGTAGTGTCTGTGGTGTACAAGGAGAGGAACGAGTCCTGTCACTGGCCAAAGTAATGTCCATGGTATCCAAAGAGAGGAACAAGCCCTGCCAATGACCGAAGTAGTGTCTGTGGTGTCCAAGGAGAGGAACAAGTCCTGCCAGCAACAAAACTAGTGTCTGTGGTGTCCAAGGAGAGGAGCAAGTCCTGTCAGTGACCAAACTAGTGTCTGTGGTGTCCAAGGAGAGGAACATGTCCTGCCAGTGACCAAACTAGTGTCATTGGTGTCCGAGAGGAACAAGTCCTGCCAGCAACTGAATTAGTGTCTGTGGTGTCCATGGAGAGGAACGAGTCCTGCCAGAAACTGAATTAGTGTCTGTGGTATCCAAGGAGAGGAACACATCCTGCCAGTGACCAAACTAGTGTCTGTGGTGTCCAAGAAGAGGAACAAGCCCTGCCAGCAACTGAAGTAGTGTCTGCGGTGTCCAAGGTGAGGAACAAACCCTGCCAGTGACCAAAGTAGTGTCCAGTGTGTCCACATAAGTGAAGACAGATCTGATAGTGGCAAGCTTGTCAGTGAAAAAGCCAGCAGACAGCTCATATTGGAGAGAGGGAATAACGATTGTTGAGTGATGTAACAGCTTGGGCTGCACATTCTGTCCACCAACCAGTAAAAGATGGCTGGTCAGTGAGCTTCTACATAGGTTTTCCCTGGACAAATACACTGCCTTCTTATGAGAAATTGAAGTCTTGATAGGTTGCTTGAATGGTTGCACACTACTTAACCAGAACATGTCTTTCACTTTTACCCTTATGGTCTCAAAGGGTGAAGCTGAAGGTCAAACCAATGCTCTTTTTCTTTTAATGAGATAAGGTGTATGCAGCTTGGGGCCAGTCTGTGAAGAGGTGAAGATGAGGATTTATTACAGTCTACTCTGGCACCAATAGTGCAATCACCATCCTTAGGAAGAAACTGAAGCAGTATAGATAAACAACATTCAGAGGGAACATGGTTTGTAGAGCATCATTCCCTCATGTCAAGCCTGGAGAACTACAGTGCTGTAGCTCCAGACCAAGGTAGAGATGTAAGTGCTCAGACCATGTAACTGGCTTCACCACCAGGTTTTAGTCCTTCATGTGCAGTAGGAACATGAAGTCCAATGTTTGTTCTAGTATGTGCAGAGCTGGGGCAGCAGTATGAGGAAACTTGTATCTTTTCATACTTCAGCTACATTCCTTAACAAGATCCATCATGTCATTATTAATCCAGGTATTAGAGTCACTAATAGCAAACATCAGCTTACTGATGGCAAAGTACAAAGTCTTTGAGAAGGTCAGTGAACTCTTTTAGGAATGTCCTTGCACAAACCAGATGGTTGGTAGATGAGAAGAAGCCTACATTTTGCTGCTGCAGCAAATACATGTTCATACGTGTTGTTCATCCAAACGCAACCTGAGTAAGTTGTAGCCTGGAGCTGTAGCAGATGACATCTCTACCCCTGATCTTGCTCCTTCTAAGACACTGGATGGATGACAGAAGCCCCAGACTAAATGATTGCTAGCTATGGACCAACATTATCATTAAGCCAGGTCTCTGTGATGAATGCAAGGATGAAATCATGTAATAGGTTAGATAAATACCAAATGTATTACATAGAGACCTCTAGTTGGTGTGTAGTGCTCGAAGGGAGTGCAGGGGAGCACAGGAAGGTGAGACCCAAATGAAGAAACACAACCCTGGGTACTAACCAAAGGAAAGAAGAGTGAGGTTCCTTAGGGTATTTCTCCACAGAATGGGAACTGTAGGACTAAAAGCCTACAACAGGGATGTAACCTCAAGTGTCCATGGTTGATAACCTCTGCTAACAACTCCTTTGTCCGTGTAAAATACATAGATGTCTGCAAAGCTGGAAGGCAGAAACTGGCAGATGATGAAAGATGAAGGGTTAGAGAGTCAACAAAGTATATTTATCATAAGAATGAATAAAGGAATATACTGAACAGTTCTAATGACATAGAATAGCAGAAATTGAGCGCTAACCTGGTATGACTTCAATAAGGTATACAATGGAAAGACAGGAAAGGAGATAGAATGTGTTGCAAGCTCCGTACTGGAAACTGCATTAAAAAAAACTAAAAAATAAAATATGTATACAGTGAACAGAAGAAAGACTGGGGCAGAGGAGATTCCAGCAGATAGTACAGAGGACTGGTGCTTTGAACTGCTAGCAGCTTTCTGCCTGTAATCCATGAGTTTGAATCTCTCAGCTTCCATTTACCTACTGTTTAACTCTGAGCAAGTCACTTAACTAGGTCGTGCTTGGGGACATTTGGACAATTGGACTAGGCTCCTTAGTGGTGTCCTGGACAGCATGCCTAGTAACTACCTATGAGAGAAACAATGAAGTGCTTGGTGAAATCAGCAGAGTTAAAATGGTACCATCTTTCAAAGTGGAGACACACAAGAATGTAAGATCACTACTTGTAAGATAAGAGATGGATGACCTCTAGAACATATGAGGAAATACTTCTCAGAAATGATGCGGAGTGATCAGCAGTAGGTGGTCAGAAATGGTGAGGGAATTCAGTAATTTGCATAACACTTGTAAAGCATTTCTTAAAATGTCTATACAAATGTGAACTTCTATAGGATTTGAAATGTGATCACTTAGTTTTATAGGTGTGTACTAGGCTAATGGTCCTGGAGTCTTTACAAGCCTAGGCCATAGAAGTGCCTTGGCATCATGCCGCCTGACATTCGTTCCCAGTGCCTCTATCAAGTAGAGCCACTGGAGTGATCCCCGGGGTGAACTTTCTATTACCCATCCACTCATTGAGATTTCTGTAGAAGAGGGACAGTGAGGTGCTCTGCTTGATATGTATAGGAAGTCTATTCCAGATCATGGGTAGTCTCTGGGTGAGGAACCTGTCCCTCCAGCTTGTTCTGTTGATTAAGGTAATGAGGTTGAGGTCTCTGGAGTGTGTGGTGTGGAGGGATTAGGATTTCTTTAGCTGTAGCATTTCTAACAGAGCTGGGTCAGACATGGGTTTGTAAGTCAAGCAAAGATCACCTCTAAGTAGGCAATATGCGACAGAGAATAGCTGGAGTCTTTTAAGCCTGTGTAGGACATGTATTTAATACCTAGGATCCTTGTCATGAAGTATTTTTGTGGCCTCTCCAGCTGTTGCAGTTGTCTAGTGAGGTACATGCCAAATGGGGCATTATACTCAATGATTGGTCTAATGAGGGAAGAGTAGAGAGAGGCAATGACAGCTTTCTTTCTGGATGCAAAACCCTTGGTGATGACATGTGCCACATAGAAGGACTTTCTGACCACAGTGGCAATGTGGTGGTTGAAGGAGATGTTGCTGTCAACCTGCATCCCCAGATATTTTATAAAGCCTTCAGTGTTGAGTGGGCTCCCATCGATGTGGTAATTAGTGGGAAATGAGTTTTTACCAAAGGGGATGATAACACACATTTTTGGCATTAAGCTTAAGGCCATGGTTTCGACACCAGTCATTGGTCTCAGTGAGGCCTTTCTGTAGGATGTCTGCATACCTTGGAAAGTTAATAATGGCTCCCAGCTTGCAGTCGTCTGTGAACTTGGTCAGCCAGAGTCCCTTTGTGTTGGCCTGGACTTTGGAGCAGTAGATACCGAACAGGAGAGGATCAAGGCCCCAATCCCTGTGGGACTCCACTCATGACTGGTCAGCAGTCTGACTTGGAGTTCGCTACTTTCACACTGTGTGTTTTATTTGTGAGGCAATTTGCAACCCACCTAGTGATACAGAGGTTGATGCCTAATTTGGGGAGTTTATCAATAATTCCCGAGTGAGGAGTGATATCAAGGGCCTTGGCCAGATCGAGGTAGGCTGTATGCACTGCCTTACCTTCATCCACAGCCCTGGTGACTGACTCAAAGAAGTCAACCAGGTTGAGCAGGCATGACCTCCCTTTCAAAAAGCCAAAATTGCGTGGGCTTTAGAGTTTGGAGATTTCCTGTATCTTAGTTAATCAGGTCCATGATGATGCACTCCATAGCTTTACATGTCAGACTCGTAAGGCTAATGGGCATTAATTCCCTGGGTCTGTAGTTGCTCCCCCTTTATGGAGAGGGATGACTGCAGTAGTGCGCCATTTGGTAGGGACAAAGTCTGAGGTGAGGCTGTGACTGAACAGGGCACACAGATATGGTGCCAGTTGACTTTGTAGTTCAGGTAGAACACAGCCAGGGATATTATCGGGTCCCATAGAAGCTGTATTATTTGCCTTGGACAGCTTTAACCTGTGCTGCAGTAATGCTGGGTGCCTGGCATTCTTCCGGTATTGTGATTGGTCCTTTGGGGGGAGAGAGAGAAGTAAAATTGGCACTGAATCTGTTGGACGGTATGCTGGCAGTATCTGTTGGCCCAGTATAAGAGGTACCATTGTGCAGTAACTCAGTGCAAATTGGGTATTGCTGTGGAGGTTCTTGATATTAACTATAGAAAACTTTGTGACTGTTTTTGGTGTCTGCCGCAATTCTGCCTTCAAAGCTGGTTTTAGAAGATTTGATGAGGGATCTCAACTTTTTGTTGAGACTAATAAGGGAGTTTTTCCAGTCTTGGGACTTCACCTTTTTCTGCAGCAGTTTCTTCCTTCTGTTGTAGAGTTTATTAATGGCAGGGGACCACCAGATTGGCTTCCATTTTTTGGAGGAGAGCGTCTTGGTTGTTGGGTATAGCTAGTTCCATACATTTATATACATGTTTGTACAGTGCATTGGCGTATGATTCAGCAGTATTTTCCATTGGTGTGGGTGCCGTGAAGTTAGCCACCTCTGTGTTTAGGAGCCCAAATCAGCTTTGGAGAAGTTTTTCAAGGTGGTAACCTTTGTGGGGGGTGCGGGTGAGATTTGGATTTCCATGGTGATTAGTTTATGGTCAGATCTGACCAGGGAGGGATTGACTACTGGTGTAGACCAACGGTTGCCCATGTTAGTAATAACCAGGTCAAGCTGGTTCAGGGCATTGGAACTGATTAATTCCAGGAAGCTTTAGGCCAGTGTATTGGTGCTTGAGTAGTTTTCCCAGTTGATGGAGGGGCAGTTGAAATCTCCTAGTATGAGAGTGTTGCGCTGGACCTTGATAGATTCCAGGGTGCTTAGGAATGTGAAGTGATAGTCTAGCGACATGGCTAGGGACCTATAGCAGGCTATGACCTGGAAAGGGTTGAGTGGACCTTATGGTACTTGAATACGATCCAGGTTGATATACCTATGGCACGTACTTCCACAATCACAGGAGATAAAGAAACTGCTGTGTTACCGCATGTTTTGGTTGGAGGGCATAAAACAGGGCAGTAAAATGAATATGAACAAAGGTAAGAGTGCAACAAATCTTAGTAAATAGGCATATGGGGTTGGCAGACCTCTGAATGGGACTTTCACTTTTCAACATTTTTGTATGTAGTGATTCACTATAATTTTTGGTCCTAGGAATAACTCATGGGATAGGACCTTCTTTCTACCTGCTGCGTATGCTGCTTTGACTTGGACCTCCATAAGTCTGCATGTAGTCATCCCAAATGTGTCTGTCTTGTTGCTTGCCCAAAGGTCTGCTGAGAAGTCAACTATGAAAGTTCCTTAGCCAAGGATTCTATCAGCTGGTGAATAATACAGCACAGTCATCTCTAAATAAGATGACCTTGGAAACAGCTGCACCTAAGACAAAGTATCTTTAAGTAAACTTGGGAGGGTTGACACAACAAAGATACTGGTACCGGAATCTGCAGGAACACATAAAGTTATACTAGATTTTCAACAGGTAAGATGTCTTATTATATAGTAAATTGGTCTCTCCTCATGTAGGCATTAATGTGCACTATTTACAGAGTGCAAGGAACATGTAGGTGTAAATATTGTCCATTGCATCCCTCTTATACTTAACAAGTACTGAGTTATACAAAATAAATTTTTGCTTGGAAAGTTACTGGGCTTAACAGGAAATTATTGTTTTACTCTAGTCCCTTTATTCCTCAATGCCTGATACAAACTAAAAAATGCTGCATTAAAAGTTTTATGATGGTTTTTAGAACCGTGCAAAAGGATTGTTCTGCAAATTCACATTTTGTCAGGAGAGGAGAAAGGGTCACCATATGGGTACTTTGAGAAGGCAGTTTTGTAAAATAATGCATCAAAAAAGTTTGTAACATTTTGACAATAGCTCAATGATAAAAAAGACAAAACCAACTGCTACACAAGAAGGAGCCAGGGATCTGCACACCAAATTTGAAAATTCGTAAAAATTGTCCCAACCAAGTAAGTAAACTTGTACTCAACGTTTATTTAAGCCAGAAAGTCTCTGTTTAGCTTTTCGTCGGTGACTCCTCACCAACTTCCTCAGAACAGGAAATAAACACATTCAACACATCCTGTGCACAATCTGATCAATCACTGTGAAGCTAAACCCATGCCCCGGGCATCTGATCAATCACTGTGAAGCTAAACCCATGCCCCAGGCATCTGATCAATCACTGTGAAGCTAAACTCCTGCCCCAGGCTCTGTGAAGCTAAACCCATGCCCCGGGCACTGTGATCAGATTGTGCATGATAACAGGGGGGCCCTGTTTCCTATTTGTTTGCTTTGGCAATTGAGGTTGGAAGCATACCATTTTCCAGGTTTGAACAACATGTTGTCAATTTCATGTGTTTTGAAATTGAAAAGTTTGATAAGGTAGGTTTGCTATTTCATACGTTAATGTGCAAAATTATGATGCATGTTTTTCAGTAGCCTTTGTTTTTAAAAAATTTTGTTGCACGTGCATTGCTCCATCATGGGTCCAATTTATTAACCATGAAGTGAGTTTATTTTATTTTATTTTAAAACATATTTCTGGTTTCTTTTTTCCAAGTCAAGCCTGTTGGCTATTGACTTATTGTTTTTTAATCCTGTATTGTTAAGGGAGCGTTTATATTTACACATGTTTTTAAATAGTCTTATGCCTTTTTGTATGTTCTTTTTAATATATTGAAATTTTGTATTCCGACCACAGGTGGCAGTGTGGCAAAAGTAGGGAGTTATATTGTAGTATTTAAACAGGATGTGTTGAATGTGTTTATTTCCTGTTCTGAGGAAGTTAGTGAAGAGTCACCGACGAAAAGCTAAACAGAGACTTTGTGGCTTAAATAAACGTCGAGTACAAGTTTGTTTACTTGGTTTGGACAATTTTTATGGATTTTCAAATTTGGTGTGCAGATCCTTGGCTCCTTCTTGTGTAGCAGTACATTTTGACAATAGATTTTTTAGCATTCATTTGGAATCCCGCTTATGTACATGACTAGTTTCCTTTTGCAAGCTCTTTCCAAAGTATGAATTATTTGTATGGAGTAGCTTGCATATAGAGAATATTTTTTGCAGTGACCAAAAATTTATTTTGTTTATCCAGTAGGAAAGCTTTCAAAGCCAAAGATACCAACTTGCATTGCTGGCAACAGAATCATCACTCACAAGATTAATAGTGCTCACTTTTGCCTCAGCTAACAACAACATAATAGAAGTAAACCACACAAAACTACTGTGTATAATCATAGATGACCAGTTGAAATTTGACTAACATGTATCACACGTGGATAAAAACTCTTCAAAAATTAGGTCCAGGGGTCCAGGGAAGTAAATAGTGTGGAAAGAAATACCCAGGGAATTGTTATGGCTAGGTTTGTATAGGCCCTAGGGCTGATAGTCTAATACCAACCTATGAACCTATAGATACATTATACCAAGTAAAAACCTACCTCACTGACTAGACAGATTGTGTAGCCTCTACTTTCTTATTGCCATCTCTCCTCTGTACTGCTGCAGTCTTCACTGATCTTCCAGTCTCACAAGTGTCCAAACCTGATCAATGTTATAATAAACTAGCTACATTTGCAGTATTCTATAACAATAGAACACACCACTGCCCTTCAGAGAATTAAGCTGATTAGAACAACCACATCACGTAGCTCTCTCTCTCTCTCTCTCTCTCTCCGTTGACTAGAATTCACATGTCTGCAAGCCAGAAAATTGCCCAGCCCTTAACAACTTAATACAATATTACTCCCCCAATAGAATTATATGCTTTAGAGAAAAACAAGTAATCGCTATAACTAAAATCATCTAATACTGCAGGTGACTCTCTCAATTCAAAGTGTAGATTAACTTATGGAACCCCATCCACTACCACTAAAATCCATTCTGAATGAACACTCATTGAAAACGCACCTAAAACTTCACCTATAAAATCAATGGATCTACTCCTGTACACCTCCAACATAAATGCCACTGTTATCTTCAACTTGCTATGTTGTCAACCCGTTTCTTCATTCAGAATCTTGTGCCCCGCAGCTTGTATTCACCAGTACCGGAACAGGTTTACTAGCATCGCCCAGACATATATGTAGTTTTGTGACACTGCTCACTGTCCGTCTCTATACAACCTTTATGATAACCATGTATATCATTATCAATGAACTTGCTTTATACATCACCTCTTAACTATAATAACATTTTGTGCTCTACCTAGTTCCTTCTGTCACCCCCATTTCTTTGAATGTTGTTTGAATTCCTAACCACTTGTCACATGATGTATTATCTGTTTGACAGGTCCACTGATGCATCTTTTCAAATGCTCAATGTCTAGCATTTTTTAACGCATACATTTCTTTTATTATGCAATAGTTTGCCTTTATTCCATATGAATGTAATCTCATTAGAAAATGAATGTATAATGTGTATTACTAAATGTCTGTTTGTGTATATTACAGAATGTCTGTTTAAAATGTAATATGTTAGAGAAATCTAACAAACCTGGTAACCAAAAGCAAAATAAAATCTTATTTATTATTGCCTCACAGGAATTTCTGGATGCCACATGCTTTTCCCTACTTCAAAGCTGCATTATGGTATTGATTTTGTCTTGGACATCATTAACCCATGAAAGTATTTATTGTGGGCCTTTGCCAGAGATGACAGGTGCAATCAGAATGACATTTTGCTTCTGTCACACCTGAATACAATAGTGAAGCAGAGTTTTATTTACTCATGTTTTTCATCAGCCCCTTGTTGTGTGCAGTGAATGTACATGTGGTACAGAAAAAAAGAAAACCAGTGGCCGGGCTAACAAGATAACGGAACCTCTAACCATATGTTCTTTGTCTTTATTTTTTGTGTACAGCGGATGCAGCTTTGTTTCTTTTAATGCAGTTGAATTACTTTTAATGTTTATTACGGTTGCGTTTCTCCATATGCCTGAGAAGGCTTGAAGGAAGTAGCCGGCATTTTTTCACAAAAACATTTGTTCAGTCTGTGAATTCCCTTGTTTCTGTATATGCTTTTGTATGCTTCAGTATTTAAAAACGAACTCTCTTGTGTCTGTGTGTATTTCTGTGCATGCACATGAGTGTAAGTGTATTTTTCAGTGTTGTATAATGGGCCTGGTTCATACTATTGAATCTAGTGTAAACTATTTTCTTGCACATTGGAGAAAAAGTTCACATTCACAAAGTAAAATGCTAGTAACAAGAATTCTTTAGTAGTATTAGACACAGAGCCCTCCAAGGTATGGCACAGAATAGGGGTAATGTCACGATCAAACTGATGCATTCTGTGGTGGCACACCAAGCATCCATTGCCGCCTCCATTTATACACTAGTTTGGACTTGACTCCTACTTGAGTCTGTTATTCTTGCAGGAGAAAGAGGATGGGATACTGTTTGAACACATGGGGGCAGATCACATGACACTACAAGTATTTCTCAAGAAAGTACTGTAATTAGTTGGAGTGGACAGTGCACTAGATTTCATGCAGGCCACATCAGCATTCATTTACACCCAGCAGAACCTGTCATTCATGGTCCCAATCATGCAGCACTGTCAGATTAGTAGGTCACAGTATCAGATCAACTCACCATCCAGCTCTCATGACAACCCATCTTCAAAATCACTTCCACTGTCACCTAACCTATATTTAGGAGATGTGTATGGACATTTGACTTTCACCTGTTGTGATTCAGCTGTAACATTTCTGTTACTTATAATTTGCCCTGCGCAAACACAGGCCAGGCCAATGTTTAACTCAAAAGGGAATACATTATTAAACAAACAGAAAAAGTGTAATGTTTAGGGCACTTTTCAACTGTGTACATTGCATTGCTATAATCTTACTGCTTAAATCCTTAGGTAACCATGGAAAGAAATGTGTATGTCATAACATAAAATTGCAGTTATTAATGCGTCTGTATTAAGTAGTCGCCTGCTTAGGTTGTCGACTGCCTAAACGTTGACAACTTAAAATTGCGGACAGCCGTTCCACACAGGGAAACAAGTCGTTTGCCCGTTACATGGATTTTGCCTGTTTACAAAGCAGAGCGATCTCTGAGTTGGTATATTTAGTTAGGAGGGGTGTGGGGGGCAAAGCTCCCCACTTGATTTCTGTTTACATTTCTTTTCACTTTGACCGATGCCATTATTTCCCTGTGTGGAAACGGCCATTCACAATTTTAAGTTGTCGACATTTAGGCATTCAACAACCTAAGAGGTTGACGATGTAATATAGACCTGTTAACACCAGTGATTGATTTCTGGATTACCAGCTGGCAATTATCTACGATTTAAAAGTAGTAATACACAAGTTTTCATGAAAACACATTGATGAGAAAATTACAGATTAAAATGGGTATCCTTCTAATATAAACACTTCTGCCACTTTACCCTCACCACTGTACAAATGATATTTTTTCTCTGAGGCCACAAATAATTGTGTATGACAAAATAAAATAATCTGACTTATTTGCAGTACTTCAGCAGACAACACACTTTAAGAAAACGTTGCATAATATAAAAAAAAATGTGATACGTTTTCATTCAAATGCAAGATATGAACTCCTGTTAAATACTGAACAATTTTTACCAAATGAACCACTTGAGGGCATTCAGTGTGTGGATTCCTGGGTAAACCACCTTGCCCCCTAAACAGCCCATCTCAATACCGGAAGATTGACAGATTCCGGTAATAACGGCCACACAGGTAAAAAATGCACTCTCCAAAGCTAAAACTACAGCATCCATGGGACCAGAACACATCCCAGGCTGTGTATTACATGAACTACAAAATGAACTGGCACCTCACCTAAGTCTCATGTTTAATCATAGCCTCACCTCAGGCTTCGTGCCCACTGAGTGGTGCACAGCTACAATTATCCCACTCCACAAGGAGGGATCCACCTTGGATCCCAGGAACTACCGCCCCATCAGTCTGACGAGCCTGATCTGCAAGGCCATGGAATGTATTATCATGGAACTTATAAACAGACATTGGCAACCTTCAAACACTGGACCCCACCCAGTTTGGGTTTGTGAAGGGCTGATCTTGTCTCCTGAACCTGATTGACTTTTTCGAATCGGTCTCCAGAGCCGTGGATGAAGGTAAGGTGGTCCACACAGCCTATGTAGACCTCGCCAAGGCCTTTGACACCATCCCCCACTCTGGAATCATAGATAGACTTACTAAGCTGAGCATTAATCCCTACGTCACTCGATGGGTTGCCAACTGGCTTACTGACGGAACCCACACTGTAAAAGTAGCTGACTCCAAATCCAGCTCCAGACCAGTGACAAGTGGAATACCTCAGGGTTCAGTCCTGAGACCACTCTTGTTTGGCATCTACTTCTCTGAAGTACAGGCCAACACTAAGGGACTCTGGCTAACAAAGTTCACAGATGACTGCAAACTGGGAGTCATTATTGAATCCCCAAATTATGTGGATACTCTACAAAAGGGCCTTACAGAAACAGATGCTTGGTGACAGAGCCATGGGCTCAAGCTCAGTGCCAAGAAATGTATAGTTATCCCCTTGTACCTGTGAATTACCACATAGGTGGCAGTACACTAAACACCGAAAGTGTGAAAAGAGACTTAGGGACACAGGTGGACAGTGGTCTCACCTTCGATAACCTCATCGCCACAACAGTCAGAAAATCCTTCTGTGTAGCACACCTCATCACTAAGGGCTTTTCATCCAGAAAAAAGGAGGTCTTTGTCCCACTGTACTCATCCCTCATTAGACCCATTATAGAATACAACGCCCCATTTGGTATGTACCTCTCAAGACATCTGCAACAACTGATAAGGCAGCAGAAATACCTCTCTAAAAGAATCACAGGCCTAAAGCAGATGCCCTACGTTGACCGCCTTAAAAAACTCCAGCTATACTCTGTGGCATATCGTCTACTCAGAGGCTATCTCTGCTTAACATACAAGGCTATATCAAACGCAGAGCTGTTGGACATGCTACACTTAAAGAAATTCCAATTCCTCAGAGCCACATGCTCCAGGGATGTAAATCTTGTCATCACAATAAACAAAACATGCTGGAGAGATACGTTCCTAACCCAGAGACTCTCCAGACTCTGGAATAGACTGCCCATACATGTCAAGCAGAGCACCTCTTTGGCCCTCTTCAAAAGGAACCTTGACGATTGGATGGGAGAAAGGAAATTCACCCCGGGGATCACGTCAGTCACCCTGCTAGACAGGGGTCCAGGGAAGTAAATATTGTGGGAAGAAATAGCCAGGGAATTGTTATGCCTAGGCTTGTATAGGCCTTAGGGCCGATAGCCTAGTACCAGCCTATAAACCTATTCGAATTTATTGAGAAAAACTGTTAAAAATGTGATCCTTACTTACATATGATGCCTTACAACATTACTGAACAGGAGTCAGAGAGCACTCAGACATGACTTTTACAAACAATAATATGAGTATTTGTTCTGAAATAAAAAAAAAATTATTTTAAGATGAGAAGGAATGTCTGATGAGCAGTGACAGTAGACCATGCACTGCACAGCCCAGCCCATAGATATCAATGCATGCATCAATTATACTCTTGTGCTTTTACAAGAAAGGAAACACTAACCTGAATGTTATGGTCCATAGTTCTGTACTAGATGATGCCTCTTTACCTGTTCCAGGTATACATGAGCCTGCCACATGGGCCCCTTACTGCTGCTGCTGGCCAGTCGTCATTAGTTATAGTGGGATTGGAACTGGGAGCTGCAGTGACAGCATAATATGTATAATGCATATATATATATATATATATATATATATATATATATATATATATATATATATATATATATATATATATATATATATATATATATATATAATGCATTTGTGGACAGCAGAGAAATTGCAAATAGGCAAGAGAATGTTTCATTAGCATATACTGGGTTATATCATTCCTCATTTCATCTCATTATGAGATCATTTGCTTGTGCTCATTGATGGTCATAGTGAGTTAGCGTAAGTGGCCTCTCTGAATCATGTCTTAACCGTGCTCATTCACGGACAGTGAGAATTGCCTTAATGTGTCTGTGTAATGTCAAGGAATACCAACCAAACTATTCATCACAAGCAAAGCTAATATTTGTATACACTAAACAAAGTCTTCAGCTAAGTCTTAAAGTAAAATTTGCAAATATGAATGTAAAAAACATGTTTTCTGGTTATCATACTCTCTCTACAAACAGAAATTATAAAAAGAAAAAGGTATAAATAATGTTGACTCCTCTAGGAATTGTAACAATGTGTCACCAGTTGTAACATGCTGAGTTTTAGGGAAATGTTTTTTTTTTGTTTCAGTTCCATACATGTGTTGTATCATCTGGCATGCTTTCTGTATATTGTATATAGTTAATATATTTTTCTTTGAAATACCAGTAAATTTCCAAACTCTTTCAATAAAAATACTCAAAGAAAAAAAAAAGCATTTAATGCATCTTGCTTGAAAATTTCAATAGTTTACAGTATATTACCAGCAGCAAAGCCTTCCCATCACTTGTAATAACCTTATTTATTTTAAGTGGGTTGCATACATAATCACTTAAAACTCCAAGCATTCGTTTTAAAGTAAAAGAAAAAAAATTAAAGTATGAATATGTTTCAGATTAAAAAAATACTCTCATGAAAATTCACAAATATGTATATTAGACTACTGACTGCTTTGTCTATTTTCCCTAACAGCGTTTGCATTCCAGTATAAATGAAGGAAAACAGATGGTTTGGGGGGGGGGGGGGGTTTCTACTAGCTTCCCCTTAAGCTATATCTACTATTGTTTCCACTTCAGTACATTTATTAAATACCAGCAACACAGTGGTGCAGTAGGTAGGTTGTCGCCTCACAAGAGTTTCTCTGGTTTAATTCTCAGTTGTGCTGCCTTTTTTGTGGAGTCTGCATGTTTGCTCTGTGCTTGCCTGGGTTTTCTCCAAATGCTTCAATTTCCTCCCACATTCCAAAGATATGCAGTAGGGGACTGGACTCACTAAATTGGCCATAGGTGTGTATGGTATGGAAGAACAACTGTGGCAGGGCTAGCCACCCTGCAGTGTGAACATTAATTCTAGATGATTGTCACTGTTGAAGTGACACCCAGACCTCATCTGCAAAATGGGGAGAAAGGGGTTGTAGATGGATGGATTTGGAATAGAAGTAAATACATTTAAGAGCAATATTAACAACTGGCACAAGTGAAATGAAGTGGAGGAAGGGGGAGTTAGACGGTACTTAACTCCAGAAGTAGAAAGTACTCCGAGTTTTGATTATAGCTGTTTTTTGATTGGCAGTTGAAAATTTCCCCTTTACATCATCCTGTTTTTCAGTAAACATATTTCTTGTAAGCAGGCTGTAAAATATCCACCTCATTTGGTACGGTTTCTGCATATAATACAGTTGTGATAGTACCCAGTAATGAAAATTAACAGATTTTTCAATTTATGCATCCCATGGCATTTCACTGTTTGGCATGCATTCATTAGCTAGAAGCAAAACTTAATAACATAAAGAGCAAATAGGAGAACATGAGATGCTTACATAAGTGTCTCGCAGAGACCCAAACAGTGGACAAATATATTTAATTGTATCCAAGCAAGGCCAGTTCAGTGGCATAAGGGGATAAAGCCCTGACTACTGGTTCAATTAGCGGCTCGGGCAACTGACTGAGTGGGAAGGAGAGATGGGCAAAAAATAAAATAAAAAAATTCTAAGCTTATTTCCTGCCTTTCCTGTGGATAGTCTAGTCTGGATACAGATTTACTGTGTCCAGGACTGTTTGTGGGCTTCTGAGCCCCCAAGCCTTTCTGTGTTGGAGGGAAGCCTAACAATTTTGTTTTAGAACTAGCCAATTTTTTAGTTTCATCACTCAGGTCTGTTTCTTTGAGCTCAGCATTTGTTCAGAACTCGTTGTAAGCACTAAATTAGCTACAAATTACTACAGCACTCAACTTTCCTCACTTGTCTAGAGGAAAACAATTTCTAGTACTTAACAAATAAGCACCTATCCAGGCATGTCTAAGGGTCAGCTCCCAATGTTTTCTCCTGTCTACCTGATGAGTCTGGGCATCTTGGGGCAATACAGCAGTTGCCTCATGTACACAGACAACCATCTCCTCCTACCACCCAACACTACAACCTGTGAGAGATGCACTTATATAGCCAAACTGGAAGCAAAGCTCTCTTTACCCGAGACTGGACTAGACAGTCAAGAGGAGAAGGTAAACACTTGCACCACACCAGACTCATCACATAGTCACTCAAAACCTACACCACCAAAACACACACATAGAAACACAAAACACACACCTACATTCCTGGAGGATGTCAGTAAAAACCCACCCAAGCAACATGGACCTCCAAAGCAGAAACACAAGCAACCTCTACCCCCCAACACAACCCAAATGACACATAGCCCACAAACTCAGTGTGCCACTTAACCACAGCCCATAAGGCACAACAACGTACCCAACACTCTAGTCATAGGTGACTCTAATCAGGCACACCGATGTTCCACTCACCAGGCTAAACAAGGAGAAAGTTACTGTCAGCTGCCTGTCGGGTGCCAGGATCCACCACATAACACATGCACTCAGGTCACTCCACAAGAAGTACAAATATGACTCTGTCATTGTCCATGTTGGTGTGAATGACCTGGGATGTACCTCCCTGGACTGCCTGAAAAGGGACATGGTGGAGCTGTCCGATCTTGTAGCCCAGGCAGGTATGACCCTAGCCCTGAGTAGCATCCTGCCATCACCCAGAATGATACCACAGTACAAGGACAAAATGATTGACTTCAGCAATTGGCTAAGCATCTGGTGTCATTCTAAGGGGATCCAGTATCTGTCTGCCTGGGATGACATGATCGACAAACCTCAATGCTTTGCCAGAGATGGCCTGCACCTGTCACCCCTGGTATTATGGATTCTGGCTAAGGCTCTAGCCACCCCTATAGTGCCTTTTTTAGGCAAAGTTCAAATGACAAATTCACCACCATAACCGGTACAAGCAAGCAGAATCTGAAGGTATTGCTACTCAGTGCTAGAAGTCTAAACGTCAAAATGCACTCACTCGAGGCACTCCTTAAAATGGAGAACATCGACATCTGTGCAGTGACAGAGGCCTGGTTCAAGGCTCCAGAGAGCACCCCTGCATTACCAGGCTATAATTCATACCACACCTTTCGGCAACCTAACCTGGACTGAAACACTAAAGGTGGAGGCGTTCATTAAGGATATTCACACCTCCAGGCTAGTTGCTCAGCATAATGCATCTGAGATTATCCAAGTGCAACTAACTCTGGGCAAGACCGCAGTCCAAATTGTAGCTTGCTACAGATCCCCCACCATGCTCCAGGATTCCCACTCCTCATTTCTTGATACACTGGAAAATATTAGGGTACAACCTAACACCTTATTAATGGGCGATTTCAACTACCCCACCATTAACTCTTGTGCTCAACGTTTTCTGGAATTCATAAATTCCAATGCCTTGGATCAACTTATCCACACCCACACCAGGGGCAGCAATATCCTAGACCTGGTTATTACCAACATGGGCAACCGGGGCTCCACACCAGAGGTCAATTCCTTGTTGGTCAGATCTAACCACAAGCTAATCACCCTAGACATCCACATCCCACCCCCAATTAGGGAAACCACCGTAAAAAATGTCTCCAAAGCCAACTTCATGCTTCTTAAGTCAGAAGTGGCAAACTTCACGACACACATGCTGACGGACAATTGAGGTATAACTGCTGAATACTACACAAATGCACTTTATAAGCACTTACACGAGTGCATTGATCGTGCAATCCCTAACAGAACCAAGATGCTATCCTCCAAAAAAAATAAGCCAATCTGGTGGTCCCCTGCCATAAACAAACTCTACAACAGAAGAAACTGTTGAAAAAAAGAGTAAAATCCCCATGATTGGAGGAACTCCCTGGTCAGCCTCAGTAAGAAGCTGAGATCCCTCATAAAATCCTTCAAAGCTAGTTACGAAAACAAAATTGCAACTGACTTTAAAGACAGCCACAAAGCATTCTATAGCTATGTCAAGAATCTCAATGGCAACACTCAGATATGCTCTGAGTTACAGCACAATGGCACTAAATATACAGAACCACCTGATATTGCCAACATCCTGACAGATAGGTTCAGTGCTAACTTTACCCCCCTCTCATCCCTAAAGGGCCCATCTCTATACTGGAAAGTTCCTGTAATCACGGCTGCACAGGTAAAAAAAAACACTCTTGAAAGCCAAGAACACAGCATCCATGGGACCTGACAACATCCCAGGCTGCGTTCTACATGAACTACAGAATGAACTGGCACCCCACCTAAGTACCATCTTCAATCATAGCCTCACCTCAAGCTATGTACCCACTGAATGGCACCCAGCGGTGGTTATCCCACTCCACAAAGGGGGAGCCACCACGGACCCCAGAATCTGCCGCCCCATTAGCCTGACGAGCCGGGTCTGCAAGACTATGGAACATATCATCATGGAACTTATAAACAATGACATTGATAATCTCCAAACTCGGGACCCCACCCATTTTGGGTTTGTAAAAGGCAGATCATGTCTCCTAAACCTGATAAACTTCTTTGAAGTGGTCACCAAAGCCGTAGATGAGGGTAAGGTGGTTCACACAGCCTATCTAGATCTCGCCAAGGCTTTTGACACCATCCCCCACTCTGGAATTATAGATAAACTCACTAAACTAGGTATAAATCCCTATGTCACAAGATGGGTTGCCAACACTGACCGAACCCACACTGTGAAAGTAGCAGACTCCAAATCCAACTTCAGACCAGTGACAAGTGGAGTATCACAGGGTTCAGTCCTGGGTCCTCTCCTGTTTGGTATCTACTTCTCAGAAGTACAGGCTAACACAGAAGGTCTTTGGCTAACGAAGTTTGCAAATGACTGCAAACTAGGAGCCATAATCAAAACTCCAAAAGATGTGGACATCCTACAAAAGGGCCTCGCTGAGACAGATGCCTGGTGTCAAAGCCATGGCCTCAAGCTCAGTGCCAAAAAGTGCATTGTCATCCCTTTTGGTAAAAACTCTGTACCAATGAACTACCACATAGGCTTTACTCTACTTAACACCGAAAGTGTGATAAGCGACCTTGGGACACAGGTGGACAGTAGTGTCTCCTTTGATAATCACATTGCCACAGTAGTCAGGAAATCCTTCTACGTGGCACACCTCATCACAAAATGTTTCTCATCCAGGAAAAAAGAGGTCATTGTTCCCCTCTACTCTTCACTCATTAAACCCATTATAGAGTACAGCTCTTTTGGTATGTACCTCACAAGACATCTACAACAACTGGAAAGGCCGCAAAAATACCACACAAAGAGGATTACCAGCCTCAAACAGATGCTCTATGCAGACTGTCTCAGAAAACTGCAGCTTTACTCTGTCGCATATCGCTTACTCAGAGGCGATCGCTGCCTAACACACAAAGCTATGTCAAATCCATAGTTTTTGGACATGCCCCACTTAAAGAAATCTCAATCCCTCCAGGCTACACACTCTAGGGTCCTAAACCTTGTCACCACAATAAACAGAACATCCTGGAGGGATAGATTCTTGTCCCGGAGACTTCCCATACTCAGGAACAAACTACCTATCTATATCAAACAAAGCTCCTCATTAGCACTCTTCAAGAAAAATCTTGATGATTGGATGGAAGTTAGAAAATTCACCCCAGGGATCACTTCTGTGGCTCTGCTCGACAGTGGCACAGGAAAATAATTTTCTTGGGTGGCGAAAGCCAGGGTACCTTTTGGCTGGGCTTATATAGGCCCTAGGGCCAGTAGCCTAGTACCTACCTATGAACATGGATGTTCCCTGTGATGATACCTGGTGGAAGCTGGCTGGGCAGTCATTGTGACATTCCCTCACTGGGCCAGTTATCAAGGAGCCTGAATCCTCACCACTGATGCTGGAGACAGACGTTCACTTGGAATGCAAATGAATACATTCAGTATTTCCAAAGCCCAATTTCCCTTTAGAGTACCCAGGGAACGCGCTAAATTCAGGGTCTGGTTTCTGTCCAGACCCCCAGTAAGACTCCCCACTGGCACAGCTTAGAGATGAGTCCTTAGCTGGGGATCCCAGCCATGTCCTCCCACACCCTGTCTTTGAAACCAGTGCTTTGTGTCCCTGCTGCAAGTAGCTGAATCGCACACTCTTTGAAATTTGGTTCACACACACACACACATCTTAGGAAAGGCTGGCACAGATTCACCTGCTGTACCCCTTTCTGCCCAGACTATAAGGTAGTTATCACTGCCACCAGAATCCCTGCCAGCTACTTTAAGGCTCCTACAAGGGTATCCAATTATACTGAGTGAAATTAATATTAATACAGATGGTAATGCTGACCAAACAGCCAGGCTTTCAGGAGTAGCCAGGAGTTATCAACAAATAAATATATGTAAATACTCGCAAAGCTTAAATATTTTCTAAAAAGGACCAGCCACAATGAAAAGTTTAAATATATTTGATAATAAATAATAAAATAACAAGAAAATACTAAATATCTATTAATAGTAAATACCAGAATTTCAGTCATGGGGAATATTGAAAATAATACAGCTGGAAAGACTCACACATTTACAGAAAAACAGTACTTCTAATCTCACTATATTTTCCTGACTAATGTAAAGAGAATTGCATTTCCCTGGTTGAGTTACTTACTACTCCAAGGCAAAATGCTGTGGGTGAGTGTTCTTTGTTGTCAGATCCAAGACAGAATACCGAATGCTGAGGGCAAACTCCTTCCAATATCTAAATACTACTTTTGGCTTACAGTATGACATCACACACATCTGGTCATCTGACTCTGTTTCCCATGCTATCACCAACACTAGAATCTGACAGAATTTTAGCACCTATGTGTTACCATATACACAGATAGAGCTTTGTTCAGATCTCCTGGAAGTCATAAAACCATTTCACTCTTCCTACAGGAGCTACCAACTATTCTCTAGCACAGACATTACATCTCTGGCTCCATTCAAAACTGCAGCATAACATCCTTATGGCTTAATCCATAAATTAATTTAATTTCAAGAATATTTTGCAAAGTCAGGTGGATTAAGATTAACCTCTTCACTTCCAGTATATCCTGTTACAATCTATACATTTAAATAGTTACAAAAATGCATGTACATTTATTTTCCTTCCAGCAGGTTACACTGTTGATTCAATTTAATACAAGCAAACCTCACAAATACATTTTCAGCACAAGCATCTGTACAAATCAGTTTGATATACAAATGAGATTTATTTATTTATTTCAGTTTAGTTACCGGGGAGGTCCACTGGGTTTGGGGGCCCGTTTTCAGTGGAGGCCCGGGGAGAAAAGCTCCAACAAGGAAATACAACAGTTTAAATATTTTGATTACAAAAAAGTTTCAATTAACATGCAAAGTCTTAGACAGTATGTATTACAGATAACAGGTAGTTAGAAAAGAATAAACACTAACAATTTCAGATTATTGTTAAGGAGGAAAAAGGCTTACATAATGAAAATTCAAGTTTTACTGTTTTGTTCCCTAAGCTAAATATTTTTAGAAAGGAATAGGAAGGTGAATAGGAAGAGGTTAGCCTGGAAAAAAGGGAGAAGACTGTTTACGAGTTGGAGGCTGAAGGGTGCAGTTGCAAATTCTGTTTAGATAGAGGTAGGAATGAAGTTGGGTTTTGAAGTTAACGTTGGTACATGTACTTAGTGACAAGGGCAGGGCATTCCATTTTTTAGCTAGGGTAAAGGATAAGAGAAGCTGACCTGCAGGGCGCTGAGATTTTTGAACTGCAATCAGGTTTTGTTGAGAATATCTAAGTGGTCTAAGGGGGGTATAAGGTTGTAGAATATTAGAGAGAGCAGGGCAGTTAGAAGGGTGTAACAACAGTTTGAAAGCTGTGGTGATTTGGAGGAAGTTAAGTTGATTGGAAAGTTCAAGCCAGTTAAGAGAGTGAAGGGAGGAGCAGTGATGAGAAGAGGATTTGGCGTTTGTGGCAAATCTAGAGATTTTGTTGTAGCATAGTTCCAATTTGGCGGTAAGTGTGGATGAAAGATTACTGAGCAGGGGAGCTCCGTACAAGAGGGAGGGAAGGAGGTAGGTAGAGGCAAGGGTTAGTCTGGAATGAGGAAAGAGGAAGTGTTTTTTTCTATACAGTAAACCTAGTTCTGTGTGTGAGATATAATTATTTACAAAATTCCAGCTAGCTGTGCTGGTATATGTTACAAATCCACTGCCCTGTTTCTCCTGGCATGGCTGGCAGTACCTCCTATCATCACAACCCCCCCCCCCTTTGAAGACTCAAGCTAGTTTTATCTGGGAATACATTATCCCATACCCTGTCTTGAGATTCCATCTACCTTGGCATTGCTGACCCCATTATAGTGTTGCAATGTTATATCATATGTCTACAACCCTTAAGCTCCACATTAGTAACTTGGGATTTTGCTGTCTGGCTCCCTGTAGACATAAATCCCCCTCAGACTCTTCCTGCCTTCTACTGCAGATACTTAGCACCAGGGCCACCCTATCATGGTAAGGTTTCATCATGTTAACATGGTACTATTTGGGCCCCTGCCTTCTGCCTAACAGTTCTACCATGTAGTTAACATCACTGACATTCCTTACCACTTTGAATGGTCCCTCCCAAGCTGCCTGCAGCTTATTGTGTCTTACAGGAATGAGAACCATCACCTGCTGCCCCACAGAATACTCTCTGGCTCGAGCATTATTCCTGTCATACCTTAGGTGGGAGGGTGGCCTAATTGTTAAGGTGTTTGCCTTACAAACACAAGGTACAGGGTTTGAATCTCACAGGGGATAATTGGCTAGGCTTAAAATGGCTCACAAGGGCAGTTAGCCTAGTACTAACCTATGAACTTATAAGATTCTCCTGGGCCAAGCCAATGAGCTCCCTGAGCCTTGTCCTGAAGTTTAGAATATGTGCCACAACAGACTCCTTGTGGGATTCACACTCACCCTCCCACTCAACATGAATCAAATCAGAAGTGCCCCTCACCCTATGTCCATACAGCAACTCAAAGGATGAAAAACCTGTGGATTCCTGGGGTTACCTCTCTGTAGGCAAACAACAGATGGGGCAAATGTTTGCCCTACTCTCTCTTAAACTGGTCTGCAAATGTCTGTAGCATGGTATTTAGTGTAAGTTTAACCTCTCCATAAGATCATGGGGATGAGGATGGTAGGGGGTGGTCTTTAGGTGCTTCACCCCACACTGCTTCCTCAGACAAGCCAGCAAGTCTGACATGAAACTGGCACCTCTATCAGTCAGTATTTCTCTCGGGAAACCTACCCTGCTGAAAATCTCTAACAAAGCATTTGCCACCGTTTCTGCCTCAATGTAGGACAGAGCCACTGCCTCGGGGTATCTACTAGCATAATCTACTACCACCAGCATATACTTCTTCCCTCTGGAGCTTGGGGTACACACACACACACCCACACCTGGGCAAACCTGGTAGAGCAGGTAATCTGTGCCAGCCTTTCCCTGTGTGTGTGTGTGTGTGTGTGTGTGTGTGTGTGTGTGTGTGTGTGTGTGTGTGTGTGTGTGTGAAAACTAAATGTCAGAGAGCGTGTGTCAGCTACTTGGGGCAGGGACATGAAGCACTGGTTGCACAGAGAGGGTGCTGGAAGATTTGGCTTGAACACTCGGCTGAGGACTTAACCCTACAGCTGTATCAGTGGGGAGTATTACTGGGACCTGGAGGGAGACAGATATAGAAAAATCCAAACCCTGGGGACCTGGAGGGAGACAGATAGAGAGAAATCTAAACCCTGGACTTAATGTGTTTCCTGGGTGCTCTTAAGGGAAATTTTGTTTGATGCAGAGAGGTCTGCATCTGGAAATACTGAGTGTTTCTATTTGTATTCCAAGTGCACATCCCTGTCCAGTGTCAGTGATGAGGATTCAGGCTCCTTGATTACTGGCCCAGTGCAAGAAGGTCACAGTCATGATAAGGGGTGTGGCCATTAGAGAGGACTAGGGTGGTACATATGGCTGAGCTATTGCAAAGGTGGGTGGTACTCAGCACATCCCCTTTGTACTTCTGCCCCTTGAACAGAACCACAGATGCCAGTGGTAGGGAGGGGAGTAATGGGGTAGGTCTTAAGCAACCCCTCCGACTGAAAGTAACACTGAGACACCCAAAACACCCTTTGGTTCAGCACCAGCCCTAAGTATTTTAGAGAAGTCTAAGGGAAAAGATAAAATGGTACAGCTGGCATTGGATGTGGGGCTGTGGATAGAGGCCATAGACTGATACATGAGAGAATAAAATGCTCCAGAAAAAAAAAATGTGTGTATATATATATATATATATATATATATATATATATATATATATAGATATATATATATATGTATGTATATATATATATATATATATCTATATCTATATATATATATATATATATATATATATATATATATATATATATACACACACACACACACACACACACACACACACACACACACACAATATAAAAAGTGTACACACCCCTGTTAAAATGCCATGTTTTTGTGATATAAAAAATGAGACTGCAGTAAATCATTTCAAAACTTTCCCCACTTTTAATGTGACCTATAACCTGTACAATTCAATTAAAAAACAAATATGTTGGGGGAAAAAATATAAAAAATAAAAAACGTACAATACGTTGGTTGCATGAGTGTGCACAACTTTAAACTAACATTATGTTGAAGCACCTTTTGATTTAATTATAGCATTTAGTCTTCTTCGATAGGAGTCTATCAGCATAGAAAATCTTGAGATGGCAATATTTGCCCACTCTTCCTTGGAAAAGTGCTCCAAATCTATCAGATTGTGAGGGCATCTCTTGTACATAGCCCTCTTCAGGTCACCCCACAGATTTTCTATTGAATTTACGTCTGGGCCATTCCAAAACTTTAATTTTCTTCTAGTGAAGCCAGTCTTTTGTTGATTTGAATGCATGCTTGGGGTCATTGTCGTGTTGAAAGGTGAAATTCTTCTTCATCTTCAGCTTTCTAGCAGATGCCTGAAGATTTTGGTCAAAAGGTGACTGGTATTTGGAACTGTTCATAATTCCTCCACCTAGACTAAAGCCTCAAGTCCATCTGAAGAAAAGCAACCCCAAAGCATGATACTGCCACCACCATGCTTCATCATGGGGATGGTGTTCTTATGGTGATGTGAAGTGTTGTTTTTTTTGCCAAACGTACCTTTTGAAATTGTGGCCAAAAAGTTCAACCTCGGTCTCATCAGAACATAACAAATTTTCCCACATACTTTTGGGAGATTTGATGTATTTTACAAATTTTAGTTGGGCCTGGATGTTTTTCTGTGTAAGAAAAGGCTTCCCGTCTTGCAACCTTACCCCATAGTCCAGACATGTGGAGAATACAGGAGATTGTTGTCACATATGTTACACAACCAGTACTTGTCAGAAATTCCTGCAGCTCCTTCAGTGTTGCTGTAGGTCTCCTTGCAGCCTCCCAGACCAGTTTCTGTCTTGTCTTTTCATCAATTTTGGAGGGACATCCAGTTCTTTGCAACGTCACTGTTGTCTCATATTTTCTCCACTTTTTGATGACTGTCTTCACTGTGTTCCATTATCAGAGTCTGTATAATTGATGGTAGGTGTGTACCCAAGAAGACTGAATGCTGTAATTAAATCAAAAGGTGTTTCAACAAAGTATTAGTTTAAGGGTGTGCACACTTATGCAACCATCTTATTGTACGTTTTTTTTTTTTTATATTCTTTCCTAACCGATTTGTTTACTTTTCAATTGAATTGTACAGGTTATAGGTCACATTAAAGGTGGGAAAAGTTTTGAAATGATTTATTGTGGTCTCATTTTTTATATCACAAAAACCTGGCATTTTAACAGGAGTGTGTGCACTTTTTATAGCCACTGTATACATATATATTTATATAAAAAACATGCACACACATATAGAATAGAAAGATATCTCACAGTTAATACTTCTGAATATTTTCTAGCCATTTTCAGTGAATCCCCCTTGTAAGCATTTACAAAAATTAAATAAATGAATAAAGATGTTTTAAGAAGTCTGTCTCTATAGTGAAGTTATGTCATCTTTAGTCTAGCAGTGTAACATGCCGACACAAAAACAGTATTTTGTCAGGCAGACTTTTCGTTTTTCTTGATAGTTTAAAACTAAACAGTTTTAGAGAAAAATATGGCTACCCATATCCCGAGCTTCTAAATTTTGTGATGCATATGCACTGATTTTGCAGGGAATAATTCTCATTTGCCATGCCAAATGGCTAAAGCAAGGAATGTAGCAAATAATAACAAGGTAAAATTCAAAATAGCTGTAATCTATCCTAATGACAAATGCCAGGATGGAAAAAAAAACTGAACTTTCCCTTTTATTTATTAGTAATTCTTCCTTTGTCAGCTTTAAAAAAAAATCTGATTTGGGTTCATTTAATAATAATGGTTAAGACATAAAACCAGCTCCCTACTGAAATGTTGACACTTGGAATGCCGAGTGCTTCTTCGTTCGGCTGCTCCCGTTAGGGGATGCCACAGCAGATCAACTGTTTCCATTTCTTCCTGTCCTCTGCATCTTGCTCTGTCACACCAACTACCTGCATGTCCTTTCTCACCACATCCATAAACCTTATCTTAGGCCTTCCTCTTTTCCTGTTACCTGGCAGCTTCATCCTTAGCATCTTTTTCCCAATATACTCTGTATCCCTCCTTAGCACATGTCCAAATCAACATAATCTTGCCTCTCTGGCTTTGTCTCCAAACCTTCCAACCTGGGCTGACCCTCTAATATACTTATTCCTAATCCTGTCCATCCTCGTCACACCCAGTGCAAATCTTAACATCTTCAACTCTGCCACGTCAAGCTCTGACTCCTGTCTTTTGGAATGCTGAGTGCTGAAAAGCCAAAAAAAAAAAAAAGACCAAAAACACGAAGAAGAGCAAATTTTGAAAATTGCTGTGCTCCTTAAAACTTATTTTTGCAGGGGGGGTGGGCATGTCCCCTGCTCCCCCTCATGGGGGGGGGGGCAAGCTCCTCACACCTCCAAACTTATATATGTCAACTCCAAGATCGCCATACCTTGGAGAAAATGGAATATTCTGAGAAATGGCATTTTGTACTTGCTGTAAAGAAGTCCAATCATTCGCCCATTCAGTCTCCATATTTTGGGACTCACTCTAGCGAGTCCCAACATTTCAAATGGTTACCCATAAAACCACATGGATCAAACTTTTTTTTTTTTTTTTACTTCACAAGGGGGGAGGGATCAGTCAATTGGATTTCTGTTTTATAATATTATTGGGTATATTTTTTATGTGATACACTATGACTTATTGCGCAAAGAAGAACATTTTTATTTTATTTTACATTGTTTTAAAACATATTGGAGCAAGTCAGATGTTACTACTGATATTTAGTAATACCTTAAGGTGCACATTCTAAATCTCAGGATGGACTGACTTGTGTAATTGGCTTCTTCTGTGAAAGAGTTCTATTCACAGATATGAAGTTCTAACAGTTGATTTTCCTAGTTGTGCCTGTAGCTAATTTACAAGTAATGGCTACTGTGTTGTCAACACTGATTTTATTACAAGAGAAAGCAAAATATATACCATGTTAAACGGCTTAAGTGGATGAGTCAGAAATCATCAATAAAGCTGCAGTCTAGATCCTTGGCGTCAGCTAGTTGAAAGCACAAGGCAGTGTGCTAAACAAATCGAATGTGTCAGCTGGCTTCAGTGGTGCATGTCCACAAGAATGCCATTGTGCATTTTTTATAGTCAGGGGAATTGAATTTGTTAAGAAGAGCAATCGAGCAGTACAGTTTTTGTAATGCATCAGGTGGACATGCTGAGTAGTCAAATGGAAAATGCACACTACATCTAAAGGTACTTCATCCCCCCTCAGTGCTGGTCATAAAAGGAGCATGTGCAAGTGGTCTGAGCATGGATACTGCAAACTGCATGTTTTACACCCTACAAGCCCATTTTGCAGCAGAATAAGTTCTGTAAACACAATCTACGTTCTGGGCATTATTCCCAGAGTTATTTTCCAGCACTGTGGATTAATTTCTCATTTTCTTGTACCCACCTCTGAGTATTGTACAAAACAACCCATTTCCTTGTAGGCTGGTGTCATTTATTTTTCATATTTCCATTCCTCTTCAGTTGCAGATGGGTATCATTTCCAATTATTATCTCTTCCAACACTAATATTTTGCAGATTAACTGCTTTTATACTTATTTAATGTTATCATTTACTGTATATCTTACCTGGAACTAGCATTTTGCAAAATAAGCCCTCATCTGATGGCTTAGTGACATAGTCTATACTCCACTCTTTCTGTGCCACTCTTTCTGTGGTTTTAATTTTCATTTAGTACTGAATACTCAGTACTGCATGACTGCTAATCTTCCTGTCACCTTTGTTTGCAAAATATGGTGTGTTGTTTTGCTCTTATTATTGATGTACCAATATGCATACAATCATACATAGATACTGCTAGAAGAAGATATATGACAGTCTTAGCTGACCCTATTTAGCTTCCTTTCCACTTCCCCCAAAATTTTTTTCCATCCATGTAATCACCACTAACCCCCAGCTGTGCATTTCATGGCTCCATTACTGTGCCCCAGTATGGAGTGCATTCAAAGCGTATGTTCTTTTTTTGTCCTTCGCACCTGCAGTGTGCACATCCCAATACTGTAAGCTTTTCTATGTACTCTGGACTTTCTTGGCAGCTCTCTGGCAGGAATTTACACTTGACCAGACAGAAGTCCCTTTATTGATGCAACCTCCAAAACTTTATAGCATTTTCCATTTGAGGCCTCAGCAGTACCTGTAAAGTACTTAGTCAGAGGCTGGTTATGAAGGTATATGGTATGTGTAGAGTCCATGACCTAGGTTGTGCACATGACTAATTTAATGCCATCTTTTCCACTGTCTCTTGAAACCATTTAACATAATGTTGTCTGACAGTGATACAGTCCCCTCTTTCATTTTCTGTTCATCCTAGGACGACGGTCCTAATACAGTAGTCATCTCTTGATCCTTTTTCACTGAAAAGTGTGACAATGCATTTTTTCCTCACTGAACCCCCTCGTTGCTGTGTATTGTTTCATCCTTTAAGCTCCATTTGGTTATGATGGAGGTTACCGTCCCACATTCACTAATCACCATACCATTCTCTTTGTCAGTGAAAAAAGTTACGTTTTGTTTTCCATCCTCTGGGCTGGCACAGTGGCAGTTGGTGCCCTGAGCAGCATACTCATTTGGTGCCCCCTCTGTGTCACCTGTAACAAACACAAAGGTGGTTGCCTAATGACAGCTTGTAAACAGTCACGATTTTTAAGGAATAGCTTTGACAGTTTAATTGTGATACTTAACTAGTAGTTTGTAAGCCTAAAAACAGGACAGAAAAACAATGTTTTTTTTTTATATTCATATTCAATAACCCTTGCTGCAGCACTTCGTTGTGAAATCATTTATGATTTTAGATTTTTCTGGTATCTGACTCAAACATGTCCAAATGTGTTAAAACTGACTGACGTGTTTAGGCAACCTGGTATTATAAGGTGGACTTAAATCTACAGCAATATTATCTGCTTTTGTTGCCTTGTTGGGAAGTAATATAATCACACCAGCAGAGATATCTGGGAGGACTACTTGTACAGGTGTAGCAATGCACATTATGCATGGGTTTAAGTCTGCATGCTGGAATTATAGAAGTATTTGCTGTGTGACTTTAGTTTATGATTGGTTCAGTAACAGAGCTTAAAATGCATTGTTGTGACTACTTATAGTTAACCCAGACATGATTTGTGCACTGTTATATATCAGAATGTCAAAAGTCATGACTGCAGACAAGACATCACCAAACCCATGCCAATGAGATATAAAGCACTTTGCAACTCTTTGCTCATGGAAGCAGTCTTACTGAAAGCAAGCATGCTTTCATCAAAACTACAAAAACATTTTCTATAGGGAGGCAAAGTCCTCCCACCCAAAACTGTCATGTTACCCACATCCGCTGCACCCCCTACTTAATATAATCAGTTCTGAGATCACTGCACCTTGGACAGAGGAGCGCACAGGATTTTCTTTGCAGGGGGGTACAAACCCATAGGCCCCCACGCAGCCACCACCCGCCCCCATGTAGCCATTCCAGTGTCCCATTACTTGGCTATTTCTCCCCAGTTGCCATAAATACTGTTCAAAACTTTACTTGTACAATGATTACAGATATTTGGATTTAATTTGCAACTTTTATTTCAAATTTTATAGTACAAATACTGATATGCATTTGCTAAACAAAGCAATAGTCTTACAATGAAAAAAGAGACTTAGCATTAAAACATCTCTACATTTGAAACTCACATTCACTGAAAGCATTGAAACCTCACATTCAAAGAAAAATGCATCTGGCCAGTGGTGGATTAAGTTTATCTTTGTCCTGTTTTTAAAGCGTACATCCCTTGCAAACATTTTTTAGGACCATGCAAAAGTTCTTTGATTCACCTTCCTGACTGCTTTAATTATTGTGACACCCCTGCCCTGGCCCAGCAATCAAGGAGTTTCAATCCTCACCAATAACACCAGAGAGGGCATCTTATATATGAGGAAAGGATAAGAAATACACACAGTAAAGTGCAATTTCCCTTAAAAGCACACAGATTACAGTCAGTCCGGGGCTGGTCGCTCCCTTGCTCTCCAGGTCCCCAATAAGACTCCCCACTGGCACAGCTATAGAGTCCAGATCACAGCTTAGTGGGCAAGCTAAAATCTCTAGCACCCTCTCTGTCCAACCAGTGCTTCGTGTCCCTGCCCAAGTAGCTGACACACACACACACACACACACACACACACACACACACACACACTTTGAGTAGAGTTTATACAACAACACGGGCACTCCTAGGGAAGGCTGACACCGTTTCTCCAGTTGTGCCCCTTTCTCCCACACTATATGGTAGTTCCAAATGCCACCACCCACTAATACTTATCAGCTACTCAAAGGCCCTTAAAAGGGTGTCCAATTATTACTGTGCAATATTATTATCCAATTGGTAGTTATGACTAAACAGTCCAGGTTTATTTAGAGTGACTTGGTACAGGATCCTTATATACATGCAATGTACTCTTAGAGCTTAACTTATCTCTACACAAAACAGCCACAGTTTAAAGGTTTTAAAATAGTTAATAATAAATAATAAAAACACAAGACAATACTTCTTACTACACAGTGCTAGTCAAGAGTTCAGAGATCACAGAGAAATACTTAAAATAATTCAGTAGTATAGTTCTGACATCGCAGAAAAACACAGTCTAATCTTTCTAGTTTCTAGCTATTTCTAAACGAAAACACAAGTCTAACATAACTTACATATGAGCAAGACAGTGCTGTGAGACAAAAATCCTTAATGCCTTCTGATTCTCTCTCTGTTTAAATTGCAATTTTCAGTCCATATTTCCATTACATAATTTCACACTTTCCTGGGGTTCCCAGGCTGACAGATACTGCATTTTTGTTATATTGCACCTGCAGGAAACTACAGCCATAAAAGACATTCCACATGTAAACTCTAGTAATTATTCCTTAAGTTAAAACAATAGGCAGGATGCTCCACTCCAGACCCATCTTCAGCTAACTTCAAAGGAACACACATGAAATAATTTTAATTTCAAAGGACAGACATGAAATAATTTTAATTTCAAAGGACAGACAAAAAATGCTTGACTTAGCTTTCTTTACAGCAGAGGGCAATGTTGCTACATTGTTTTAAGTTCAGCATTTCACAGCATATTCTTTCATTTAAGAAAACAAGTCTGTAGTTCAATTTCTTATTTACAAATGATAGAATTATCTATAAAATTGTATTTGATTAGGCTGGCCGCCTTCACCCATCTCTGTCGGTCTTCACAATTATAATATATAATAATTGAAATATCCCTTGTGTAATACAGCACCACTTGTTACAGCATGTTTTAAATTTATAGTTTTGAACATTTTTCCAGTAAGCAATGAAACACAACACATGAACCAATAATGACAAACTGCCCAATTCATAACATTTCAACCATAAAAGGCCACTCAAACTTCTGTCATTCCAGTCCACCAATATCAGTCAATCTGCACAATCTCTGCAGAAATAAGTAATCTGAATAATTCCACATTAGAGATCTGAAACTAATGAGGTTGTTGCTAGAAAACAACTTTATATTTTAGTGTTTCATCTGCAAATTCAGTGTCTGCTGTCCTTGAAAAATAAATTGCCTATGCTACATTAAAAAAATGGTAAGCTTGTATATTGCAGTAGGGAATTGGTGTCAAGCTAAAAAAACAGGTTCATAGTTACTAGGCAACGCATCCAAAGGAGGACATCCTCAGGACTGCAGCACCCCATCCCCTTAAAATACAAATGTACATGCTGTGGGAGTAGAACCTACAGCCCTCTACATCAAGATGCAAGTATGATACCTGCTGTGCTACTAACACTGTACCACACTAGTGATGCCATTTGGTAAACAAAACAGTTGCACATTTTAAGCAGACTTACATGAGCAGCAATAAACTTCCCTTCCCCTTGAAGCTCACAATTCCTTGAAAATGCACTTGAAAATAAATTCTACCTGCTAACTCTAACTAGGGCATTTCACACACACACACACACACACACACCTCTACCTCTTAGTGCAAGGAATCTTGACAAAGCCTAAAATAAATAGGGACAGATTATAAATATTGCTCTCATGAACTTAGACAATTGTTAGAATAGCACGATTTGTGTTAGTATGCATTTTTCTAAAGGCTATGATGTGTAAAACTCAAATGTCTGTCATTACTTAGCAAATTCATTCCTTTTTAGCAGAAATATGGGACAAAAATATGGACATTGTGCAAAAACCTGGACAGCTGAGGGGTATGCTACCTCTTATACATACACACACACACACACACACACACACACACACACACACACACACACATACCTCTCAATCTCTTAGCACAAGAAATCTGCACAAAGCCTTTTATAATGTTGGGGACAAAGGCTCAAAACTTGGGACACATTTATAAAGTTGCTAGAATAACAGGATTTGTGTTAGAAGCCATTTTCTTTTTTTTTAAAAAAAACAATTATACTGATTTTAAGTAAATATATATAGACATTCACATGGTCTTTTAACACAAAAAAATTGTAATTCAAAAGGTGTTCACATAGACATTCAAATAATATTTAACAAATAAAATGAAAATTACTAAAACTATTTACAAAGACATCCATTGATTATTATTGTAATGACTAGTATTTTATTTTTCCATATATAGGTTCATAGGTTCATAGGTTTATACTAGGCTATCTGCCCTAAGGCATTTATAAGCCTAGCCCAAATTTTTGTGGCTTACGCCACCCCTTATATGAAAAAATACTGTGCCCATTAGTTTGTTGTGCCTCTGTCCAGCAGTGACACAGAGATGATTCCCGGGGTAAACCTACGATCTCCCATCCACAGGTCTAGATTTCTCTTGAACAGAGTCAGCGAGGTGCTCTGCCTCACATGGACCAGGATTTTATTCCACAGCATAGGGAGTCTCTGAGTGATAAATCTATCCCTCCAGCACGCCCTATTTATATCCATGCTAAGGTTTAAGTCGCTTGCTCTAGTGGTTTTGGTGGATTTGGATTTTTTGAGGTGGAGCATGTCCATTAATTCCGGGTTGGACATGGCCTTGTATGTCAGGCACATGTCACCTCTGAGCAGACGGTATGTGACTGAATAGAGCTGGAGTTTCTTCAATCTGGCAGCATATGACAGATTTTGGAGTCCCTTTATCCTTTTGGTGAGGAACTTTGGGGTCTCTCCAATTGCTGCAGATGTCGGATGAGATACATCCCGAATGGGGCATTGTACTCGATCATTGGTCTGATAAGTGAAGAGTACAGGGGAACAATGACCTCACTAGATCTGGATGTGAATCCCTTCATGATCAGGTGGGCAATGTAGAAGGTCTTTCTAACCACTTTAGCAACGTGAGTGTCAAAGAAAGGCCACTGTCAACCTGGGTCCCCAGGTCCCTGATAACCTCTTCTGTGCTTAGTGGATTGCCACCTATATGGTAGCTTGGGGTTACCTTGTTTTTCCCGAAGGGTATGACTATACATTTTTTGGCGTTTAACTTCTGGCCATGGCTCTGGCACCAGCTATCTGTTTCCGTGAGTCCCTTCTCATGGATATCCCTGTCCGATGCACTTTCCACTATGGCCAGTTTGCAGTCGTCTGCAAACTTTGTCAGCCAAAGTCCTCCCATGTTGGCCTGTACTTCTGAGAAGTAGATGCCAAACAATAGGGGGCCAAGGACCGAGCCCTGTGGGACACCACTAGTGACCGGCTTGGAGTCTGACACAGCGCCAGCAACTCTAACCCTGTGGGTTCTGTCCTTAAGCCAGTTTGCAACCCATCTTGTGACATATGGGTTTACATTTAAGCTGGTAAGTTTTCTACAATACCCGAGTGGGTATTGTGTAAAGCCTTGCAAGGTCAAGGTAGGCTGTATGGACTGCCTTTCCCTCATCAATGGCCTTGGTGACTGTTTCGAAGAAGTCGACCAAGTTCAAAAGGCATGATCTTCCCTTGACAAAGCCAAACTGGGTTGGATCCAATGTCTGCAAGTCCCCTATATCTTTGTTTATGAGCTCCATTATGATCCTCTCCATAGCTTTGCAGACTAGACTTGTTAAGCTTATGGGGCGGTAATTACCAGGGTCCGTAGAGGCGCCGCCTTTGTGGAGTGGGACCAGAGTTGCCGTACACCACTCCTTGGGCACGTATCCTGTGGTAAGGCTGAGATTAAACAGCTGCCTTATGTGCGGGTTTAATTCCTCATTTAGCTCGTGTAGCACACAGCCGGGGACACCATCCGGTCCCATTGATGCTGTGTTTTTAGCTTTAGAGAGAGCAGCTTTCACCTACGCATTTGAGATGTCCGGGAGGCTACACTCGGCTGGGATAGATGTTCTTCATCTCACATTGCTGCAGTCCTAACACTTGGGTAGTCCGCTGTCCCAGTCGGCCCGAATACCAAAGTATAAGGCTGACGTTGGTCAAGGCGCATTTGACTGACATCAGAACGTCAGGGTACAAATGCGCATGACCGACGTCATATCCTCAGTCTTTTTTGCCGCATGGTCCGATGCAGAAGTAGTATTGCGAGTGCAGGTTGGCGTTCTGAAATTTTCTGAAGTCGGAGTTTCAGACCGAATCAAAGTTGGCTAAGTACCCCGTTGGGGAATATTTTGGTTTTTTCTTGCCTCAGTATTTAACCGGATGTCAGAAAAAGTGAATAACTGTATTTCTTGTGGGAAACAGATACCTCATAGAGATTACCATACATTGTGTATACCTTGCTTAGGGCCTGAGCACGGCGTTGTTGGCTGTCGCTCTTGTGCTAGATTTAACAAACGCACTATTAAGAGAAGATTAGATTGTGCCAGGTTAGTTTTGGGAAGCGTTGTAATTACAACATGCCGCCGGATGCTCCGGCGCCGCCTAAAAACGCAAGGACAAAGCAGCGAAGCCTAGGGTGGAAGAACCATTTGTCCCGGACGTCGGTTCTTTAGAGGGCTCGGTGGAGCCGGTGGTTCTACCAGAAGTTCCTTTGGATTCTCAGGGTGAGACTTTACTGTTACAAGATGTGTCCTCTCAGGAGGTAGGCCAGGCTGAAGGGGCTTCTCAGGTAGCTGTTCTCCCTCCCTTCCTAAGGTGGTTAGGCCCTCCCTTCTGTTTCCAAGGCTCCTTCTAGAGGTAGGCCAGGGTTAACTTCAGTGGGGGTCTCCCTAGTTCTTCAGGGTCTCTGCCTAAGAAACATATGCTTAAAATGCAGAAGTTTTGATAACTATGATTAGAGGTTCTTTACCCCTGATAAGAGGCCTAGGGTGGAACCTGAGCTTGAAAGTTTTGAGCAGTGTTCGAGGCTTCTGAGTCTTCGGCTGAAGACTTGCAGGAGTATCCTCCTTATTCTGATTCTGATGTAGATGACTCTACACCTTGGCTTCTCCTCCTGAGGATTTTTCGTTTTCAGAGACCCTTCAGTCCATGAGGGAGCATTTTAAATGGGAAGGTCAAGATTTCTCTGATTCTAGGAAAAGGCTTAGGAATTTTGTTTCTACCCCAGCATAGGCCTTTAGCTATACCTCCTGTTCTGGATGTGGTAGAGGATGTTTTGCAGAGGCTTCCCTGAACCCTGATTCTTTGCCTCCTGCCCCAGTTAAACCGGACAGGTATTATAGTGTGCCTGAAGCTCATAAGTATCTTTTAAGAGTCCCAGGGCAGACCCAGAAACTGTTTCTCAGGGCCCTAAAGGTGTTAAGGCTTCTGTTGTTAAAAATCCTGTTCCTTCTGATAAAGAGGCAAGGGCTTTGGATAGATGGGGAAAAAGGTGTATACTTCTTCCACTTTAGCCATGAGGGCTTTGAATTGCCAGTTTCACATGTTGAAATACCAAAATTATCTCCTTTCACAATTGAAGTCTAAGGTAGATGCTCTGGAAGGTATTGAGTGTAAAGAGTTGCAGGATTTAGTTCATGTTTCTGAACAAGTGGGTAAGCATTCCTTGCAATGTGGTTTTGATGCTGTACAGGCCTCTTCGAGGGTGGCAGCCACTGGTTCTGTTCTTCGCAGGCACGCCTGGCTCAAGGATCAGAATTTAGCTGAACATGTAAAGACAAGGATTTTAGATGCTCCTTTACAATCTGATGTGTTATTTGGTGCCTGTGGGCGCAGTTTTAAAGAAAATGGAGGACAAGGCTAAGTCTATGCAGACTGTTAAAGATTTTTGCAGGTTCAGCCTCCAAAGTTTAGTAGAAATTGGCCTACTAAGGGGTGGACTTATCCTTCTTATGATTCTCAGTCTAGGGGTAGATCTAGCCGTGGTAGGGGCAGAGCTCAAGGTTCTTTTAGGCCTAGAGCAGGCAGTTCGCCTGCCCAGTCTTCTGGTGAGGGCAGGGGTCAGTCCTTTCGTAAGCAGACCCAATGACTTGCCTTTTCAGCTGCCAGAGCCTTCTCGTCTGGCAGCACCTTTGGGAGGAAGGCTGGCACTTTTCAAAGAAAACTGGAGTGTTATTACCCAAGACAGATGGGTATTGGATATCGTTCACCACGGTTACAGGTTTTATTTCCATACCTTGCCTCCTTTCAAAGGCATGCCAGACATTCCTCCTCTACAAAGAAAAGAGGCTCACAAGCAAATTTCTCTGTTGCTCCAGATAGGGGCCATTCAGCCGGTTCCTGTGCCAGAAAGGGGCCTAGGATTTTATTCTCGCCTGTTCCTAGTACCAAAAAGGGGAACACGTGGAGACCAATTTTGGATTTGTCTATCCTCAACACTTATTTGGACATTCCCAAGTTCAAAATGTTGACGTTACAACAGCTTTTACCTCTGCTGGGCAAAGATCACTGGATGGTAACTTTAGATCTCAAGGAGGCTTACCTTCATGTGCCTATCAGACTCAGTTGCAGGAAGTATCTGCGTTTTCGAGCTGGAAATTCCCATTATCAGTTCTCTGCATTGCCCTTTGGCTTATCTACTGCCCAGAGTATTCACAAAAGTTCTGGCTCCAGTTGTAGCTTTTTCAGGCTAAAAGGAATACAAATCTATCCTTACTTGGACGACTGTCTGATTCTGGCTCAAGAAAAGGACGAGCTTCTTCAGCATCTGGATTATGTGATAGCAGTGCTAAGATGCCTGGGGTATTCTGTGAGCGAAATAAAGTCCAGTCTAGTACCCTCTCAAGACATGTGCTTTCTGGGTGTGAGACTGAATACAGCAGCCCAGATGGCCTTTTTAACCCCGGACAAACAAAAGAGTCTATCCCTTTACTTCCATCAACTATCTCATCAGTCCGTGCTGACTGCAAGGACAGTCCTTCAAGCATTAGGGTTCATGGCATCTTGTATTCTGGTGCTTCCCAATGCCAAACTGCATATGAGGAAGCTACAATGGTATCTCAACAATGTATGGACACAGCACTGCCAGGATCTGGACACTGTCATTCAAATAATACCTTGCATTCAAAAGGAAGTTTTGTGGTGGGCTCAGGAATGTCACCTAAACAAGGGACTCTCTGTGACCCGCCAGAGGTGAGTCAGATTCTAACGACAGATGCCTCAGACATAGCTTGGGGAGCTCATCTGAATGGAAAGTGGATACAAGACAAGTGGCCTGCCAGACTACAGCATCTACATATCAACATGAAGGAGATGTTAGCAGTCCAGTTTGCATTGAAGGCTTTCAAGGAGTTACTTCTTCCAGGGCAGGTGTTGATTCTAACAGACAACACAACTGTCATGTGGTACATCAACAAGCAAGGGGAACACATTCTTATCCTCTATGCAGGCAAGCAATGATTTTGTGGGAGACTGCTCAGCTTGCAGCTTACTCTTCAAGCAAGGTTTCTGCCAGGAGCACAGAACTCCTTAGCAGATGTGTTAAGCAGGCAAATCATGGATCCCCACGAGTGGAAACTGGATCTTCATGTATTTCAAAAATTGACAGTGTCATGGGGAACTCCAGACATAGATCTGTTCGCTTCTCCACTAAACCACCAGCTGCCAAAGTTTTGCACGAAAAGTTATCATCACACAGCTTGGAAAGTGGATGCTCTTTCGTTCAGTTGGGAAAATCTTCATGTGTATGCTTTTCCACCTCTGCCTCTCCTCCCAAAGGTACTCCTAAAGGTCAGACAAGACAAGCCAAGGATGATTTTGATAGCTCCAGATTGGCCTCGGCAACACTGGTACCCATTACTGAGGAATCTGGTAAGAAAGCCTCCATGGCCTTTACCTTTGATTCCACACCTTTTGTCTCAGTCGGACGGTCATCTACTCAATGTCAAGCTTCACTCTCTTCATCTAACAGCCTGGCATATTCTCTTATGAACCACAGCAGGTCTCAACTTCCTCAACAAGTTTTGAATGTGATTACGGAAGCCAGAAGACCTAGTACACGTAAGGTGTATGCAGAAAAATGGAAGAGATTTTTATTTTGGAGTGCAGCAAAGGATTTGGATGTTTCTGAGCCTAATTTGAGTGTGGCTCTTCAATATCTTACTGAGCTATTGGACAAAGGTTTGTCTTTCTCTTCCATTAAGATTCATGCTGCAGCAATTTCAGCTCACTGTGATTGTGACCCACCATTGTTTTCTCATCCTTTGTTCAAGCAATTTCTTAGAGGGGCAAAGAATATAAGACCCCCAAGAGCTCCTACTCCTGCTTGGGACCTCAATTTTGTGTTGGAGAAACTTACTCTACAACCTTTTGAGCCTGCGGCTACTGCTGAGTTGAAATACTTGTCATGGAAGACTGCTTTTTTGTTGGCCATTACTTCTGCAAGAAGGGTTTCTGAATTGCAGGCCCTTATGGCGGTGGAGCCTTTTTTGATTTTTCATAAGGATAGGGTATCATTACGTACTAATCCTTCATTTATGCCTAAGGTGGTTTCTAGTGTGGCTTTAAACCAAACTATTCATTTGCCTACTTTTTATGCAGATCCCCAAAATAGGGGAAAAGATTTTGCACACTTTAGATGTACACAGGCAGTTGCGTTATTATTTAAGCAGGACTAGGGATTTTAGGCAGTCTCAGCAGTTGTTTGTTTCCTTTGCTTTGAGCTCTCAGGGCAAGCCTGTGTCAAAACAAACTATTTCTAAGTGGATTGGGTTTTGCATTGCATTCTGTTACTCCCATCATGGCAAAGAGATTCCAGCTGGGATTAGGCCTCATTCCACTAGGGCTACTGCCACTTCAACAGCATTTCTAAGGGGGGTGGCAACTAAGGATATTTTGGAGGCAGCTACTTGGAGTTCAGTGCATACTTTCTCCAAGCATTACCACCTTCCTCTCTATTCTAAGTCCAGGGCTGGTTTTGCCACTGCTGTGTTGCAGGGCATTTTGGCTGCTCCTGCTTCATTATAGCTTAGCCATCCTCCCTTACCTCTGCTTTGGGATTCTACCCAAGTGTTAGGACTGCAGCAATGTGAGATGAAGAACATAGTACAGTTTTGTACCTACCATAAATGTAGATGTTCAAGATCCACATTGCTGCAGTCCAATCCCTCCCTCCTTCCCTCTGTGTTTAGGGGTGGTTGTGTGGGTGAGGTTCTATTTTTGTACATTTGTATATATTGTACATATTTTAGGCACAGGAGTGTTTTGGTGTTTTTTGGTTTTGGCCTTATCTTTTTAGGGTCTTCTGACATCTGGGGCAAGAAAAGACTGAGGATATGACGTCGGTCATGCGCATTTGTACCCTGACGTTCTGATGTCAGTCAAATGCGCTTTGACCGACGTCAGCCTTATACTTTGGTATTCGGGCCGACTGGGACAGCGGACTACCCAAGTGTTAGGACTGCAGCAATGTGGATCTTCGAACATCTACATTTATGGTAGGTACAAAACTGTACTTTATCTCTCCTTTAGGGGGGGAGAGGGGGGTGAAGTTTGCACTGAACCTGTCTGCCAGTATGTTGGCAATGTCTGTGGGTTCAGTGATTTTTGTATCATTTTGGACTAATTCTGAGCATATCTGGGAGTTTCCACCCAGGTTCCTAACATAGCTGAAAAAGGCCTTATGATTGTCCTTTGAATCCATGGCAATTTTTCTCTCAAAATTGGCCTTAGTTGATTTTATGAGTGCTCGTATTTTTTTACTAATAATGATCAGGGGTGACTTCCCTTTTATGGATTTTGTTCTATCATGTAATAGCTTTCTCCTCTTATTGTAAAGTTTGTTAATGGCTGGGGTCCACCAGACTGGACGTTTGCCCTTTGTGGAAAGAGTCTTGGTTTTATTTGGGATTGCCTGATCCATGCAGTCCTGGAGGTGTTCATAGAAGGCATTTGTAAGGGCTTCCGCGGCTTGGGTTGTGGTTTCCTCTGGCTCAGGGGCCTTGAAGGATACCACACCAGTCTTGAGTAGTGTGAAGTTTGCTTTAGAGAAGTTCTTCACTATGGTCTTTTTTGGTTGGGGTGGGGGCGGGATGTGGATTTCCAGTGAGATTAGTTTATGATCAGATCTCACCAATGAGGGATATACTTCTGGAGCATTTTGTCCCCATGTTTGTGACAATGAGATCTAGTATATTTTCTCCTCTCGTGGGAACAGTGACTAGCTGTTCCATGGCATTTGAATTTATGAACTCCAGGAACCGTTGGGCTAGAAAGTTAGAGCTTGAGTAATGTTCCCAGTCTATATTCGGGTAGTTGAAGTCACCCAATATGATGGTGTTTGGAGATACATTTATACCCTCCAGTGTCTTCAGGAAGGCTGTGTGGGGTTCCTGAGTTTGAGAGGGTGGCCTGTAGCATGCTACATTTTGTAGAGCAGTTTTGCCTATGGTTAGTTGCACCTGGATGGTTTCCGGCTTAGGCGTTGCCACCAACCTGGAGGTGTGGGTATCCTTTATGAATATGGATACACCCTCCTTTTGTGGTGTGGTCCGGTTTTGGGGCCGGACGCATGATATGAGGTAAAACCTAATAGTGCCGGGTGCTCTCAGGAGCCTTGAACCAGGTTTCAGTTACAGCACAGACATCGATGTTCTCCATACTGAGAAGGGCCTCGTCGTGCATTTTGAGATTTAGACTTCTGGCATTGAGCAGCATTACCCTCAGTTTCTTCCCATTTTGTTTTCTAGGGTGGTAGGTTTAGAATTTGAGCCTTGCCTAAAAAGGCACTATGGGGTGGCAAGAGCCTTAGCCAATACCGGAATCCCAGGGTGACAGGTGCAAGCCGTCTTAAACCCCTCATAAGCGTGGCTTGTCAAGCATGTCATCCCAGGCAGACACTGGATCCCCTTTGAATGACACCAGACATTAAGCCAATTGTTAAAGCTGATCATCTTGTCTCTATATTGTGGCATCATTCTTGGTGAAGGAAGGATACTGCTCAGGGTTAGGTCATACCTGCCTGGGCTACATAATCAGAGAGCTCCTCTATGTCTCTTTTCATGTAGTCCAGGGAGGTGCGTCTCAGGTCGCTCACACCAGCATGGACAATGACTGTGTCATATTTGTACTTGCAGTGGAGTGACCCGAGTGCTTGTGTTATGTGGGATTCTAGCGCCCGAGGCAGCTTACTGTGACCCTCTCCTTGTTCAGCCTGGTGAGTGGGACGCCAGTGTGTCTGACTATGGAGTCACCTATGACAAGTATGTTTGGTGTTGTATTTGGCCTTAAGGGCTGTGACTGCTTTGCACACTGCTTTTGTGGTTTATGTGTTGCTTGTGGCGTGTCTTGAGGTAGCAGTTGTTTGGGTGTCTGCTTTGGAGGCCTCTGCTGTTTAGGTAAATTTTACTCAGAGCCTCCGAGTATGTCTTTGTGTGTTTATGTGTTTGATTCAGTGGAGTGGTAGCATTATGTGAGGCTGGTTTTGTGGTGTGTGTAGTTGCCTTCTCCTCCTGTCTGGTCTTGCCAGTCCTGAGTTGAGAGAGCTCAGCCTCCAGTTTGGCTAAATAGCTGCATCTCTCGCAAGTATTTGTGTTATGTGGGAGGAGGAGAGGGTTGTCTGTGTACATGAGGCAGTTATAACATTGCCTCAAGATTCCCAGATTCACCAGCTGGACCGCAGAGGAGATTGACAACTGACCTTTGGACATGCTAGAATAATATTGGGAAATCCTTAATTGAAAACAAGGGCCAGTGGGGAGTGAGGGTGTAGTGCTTTTAATTTTTAGTGCTGACTTATATAATTGCTTTAGTGAGCAAGTGCCAGGTAACTTGAGTGCAATGTGTTACAAGTAACTAAATGCAAAAACGACAAACAGTAACTTTCTTTCAAGTGAAACAAGGAAATAAGTACAGTAAGCAATGCAGATATCACTAGTGATCCACAGAAGCGCTGAGAAGTTTCGTATTAGGTGGAATTAGCTTCCAGGGAAATAACAAGCAAACAAACAACAAGCATATAAACAAAGCTAGATTCAGCAGGCCTGGATCTAGTCTATGCTAGAGCAAACAAGGTGTACCTTATATATATATATATATATATATATATATATATATATATATATAAAACACATAGAGGCTGAAATTTAATTTATATCATATCATTATCAATCTCTTTTCAACAGATTCTGTAACTTGACCCATAAATGATAGTTGTATGTTTTTTTAGTTTTTCTACATGTCATAGTTGCAATCTGTAATTGGCAAACTTCCATTAGAATTTTCTTAAAATCATTATAGGATGGAGAGGATTCAGATATCCAGTCCCTTGTTATAGTTTCCCTGGCTACTGCCAGTATTGCCCAGAGTAAGGAATGTTTAACTTTTTTTACACAACCAGGTATGGGTGTATTGAAGACTATTAAAGATTTGGTCAAAGTGAAATTGTCTGTGAATATTGTAGAAGTTCATTGATACTTTTCCAAAACAAATTTATTGCAGGGCAGTCATAAAACACGTGTCCAGTCAATGTTTATATTAGACTTAAATCTGTTACATATGTTTTGTTTTCCATTAATTTTGTTCATTAGTTGAGGGGTGTAGAAAGATCTATATAAAAATCTCCAGGAATATATCTTCCGGGATATGAAGTCTGAAACTCAAATGCATGTTATTAGCTCATCCCAGTGATTTGTCAAAAAAAAACACAATTTTTATGAGGAACAGATGAAAATATAAGGCATAAATCTGGACATTGTGAAAATCTGTACACTTGAGAGGTGTGTACACACATACATCCCCATACCTCCTTAGAAAGTGGATAAAACGACATGTTTTGCATTAGTATGTATTTTCTGAAGGATATGAAGTCTAAAGCTGAAATGTCTGACTTTAATCGTTAATGATTTGCCAGAAAAATACAATTTTATGAGAAACAAACCAAAAGTATGAGGCAAAAATCTGGATAATTGCTAGTATGACCTCCCCCCTTACACACACTCCTACCTCCCTCTTACTCACACACACACACCCCTACCTTTACCTACCTACTTCTTACATACATGCATACACACCCCACCTACCTACGTCTTACATCCATATGCCCCTACATACCTATTTCACACACACACACGCACACACACACATACCACTAAAATACACACGCATACACCTACCTCTCAACTGTACATTCATCCGCAGTCTGTACATCTTCTGGAATTCAAATTCTGCAGAGGTGTGGAAGATGAAGACATAAACCATCAGTCATACAGACGCAGAAGATGAAAACAGGTCCCAAACATCTGTTACGTCTTTGCTACTGGACGCAAAGGGCATACTTAAAGAACACCACACTTAAAAAAAAAAAAATCAACTTTTTTTTTTTTTTTTTTTTTTTTAAATGGAAGAAAATTAATCTCCCGGCCAGACAGTTCCAGGGGGGTACAAGTGCACCCTCTGTCACCTGCCTGCAGGCACCCTTGACGTAAAGATTTGTCTAATTTACAGTAACTATTCAGTGATCTGTATTTAATGTACCTAATCACACTCTGGATCAGTCCCAATTACAAGACAACGACATGTCTTTTTTTGTATAATACAGAATCTGTAGATACATACTAGGAACTTCCTTTTCATCCTATGGTACTTGCCTATATATATATATATATATATATATATATATATATATATATACACATATACACACACACATACATGCACACATATATACACACACACTGTAGATACATATGGAAGCATCACATTCCATTGAAAAAGTAGCTTGTCAATCCCTCAATGATTGGCACCTAAATATCAAAAACAATAAACATCGATCCACAAAGGATCTGAAAAAATAAACATACAATGGTTTTGCAGGGGGCAAGCCCCTCTGTGCTCCCCACACCTCCTGATAGTTATATATACCAACTCCAAGATCACACTACAGTGGGGAAAGGGCATATTCCCTGATTTCCACCAAACCTTAATCTAATACTGACAAAACTGGTACATTTCAATCAGCTGATTTTTTTTGATCAGCTGTACATGTGCTGTCACATGTCGACAAATTGACTCATCAGCAAACGATTCCACTCCCATATGCCATGATCCATATATTATTGTCTGATGTTTGTACTTGTTCTAATTCAGAGTGAACGTACTTTCGAAAATTTGATGTAGTATATGGGAAAAATCAATGCATTTAATTTAAACTGGGTGTAAACAAAACACCCATTAGAACAATCTAGATGAATTCCTTATTCTTCAATAGAGTCTGTAAATCTTCATCAGAAACTATCATACCAGGTATGAAAAGATCAATGCCCGGAAGTGAAAAGCATTTTGCAGCATGTACAAAGATGTGCTTATATAAAGCACTGTATGTTTTATTACGTCATGTATCACTCACACAAGTAGGGGTCTGTGTTATAAGATCGATGGTTGAAAACACCATATGGTCAACGTCTTCAAACATCGAACTTATAAAAGCAACAAAAAAAAAAAAAGAACCCAATTAAGCAGGGGGGCAAGCCCCCCTAGACCACCCACATGGGAGCTGTGCCCCCCCCACTACTTAAATATACCAACTCCGAGACCGCACTACATTGCAGTAAATGGAATTCTTCCCTTACTGAGATTTCTCTTTACATGTTCGATGTGCGCTTTTGCTGTTCTCGTGTTGACAATATCAGCTTCGATATTGTCGGCTTTCGAGAATATAATATAGACCCCACGAGTAGAGATGTCTTCCCTCAACATGCTTTTGTCTGTCCCATGTAAAAACTCTTGTCTTGCAAAAAAAGTGTCTTGGGAGTTATATACTGGGACAATTTTTTTTTTACTTCTCCTACAAGATAAAATACATCTAGTGTTTAACTATGCATCTGGACCAGAGTTGGATAACAACATTGATATAAAACTACTGGGCTTTACTCTGCTGATAGTATTAGAGTAAAAAATTAACACATCTCTAGCATCATTGGATGCTTCACACTAATACTCATTCCTTATAAACTAACAAATCATTCCTTTGCATATTAGAAACAACATCCTTATGTTTGTTTATCAAATGATTCATTGAATCTATGTAACAGACCATGTGCTACTTCTTCAGAACCCATGGGGTCATCGTAAATACACTTTACTCTCATGAACTAGCCTTTGTGTATGTTTCAAAGTGTATACAGGGAGTGACAGCTATCAAGAGTTAAAAAAAAAAGGATTTTTAGAATGTGGTTTCCTGTAGATTGCAGTTGGAAGGTTCCCATTTGGTAATAAGGTAACTAGTACTTCCAAAAGGTTAATGAAAGGTTTTTCTACCTGCACCACGAATTTGATATTAAATCTGTTATTCAAATAGTCTACAAAATGCCTCAAGCCGTCGTATCCCCTGACCATTTTAATCAACAGTTGTAAAAACAGCAATGCCACATGTTAATGTACAGTAAATATGTATTACTATAATGAACATATGTATAGTGATGCTCAAAGAACCCTGTAAATTGAGGGTGCAAAACCCACACCCAGAGCTGTACTCTTAAGTAGCAGGAAGCAACCTCTGTTGTAGAAGAATAGATTGTTTTTGTCAGAAGCAGTTCAATTAACTAGAAAGAAAGTCACTGAATTCAAAAGTATTCAGAAGTATGCAAATCAGATTGCCAGAAACAGAAAAGCTAATTATTCCATTTATTTTGTTCTTGAACTTGTTTGTTTGTTCTTTTATAAAATCCTCACATTTTCTTTCCTAAGTTTGTCTCATCACTTGTTACATCTTGAACACTAGCAGGGTCATAGTAATCGGGTCAGGTCATTGATTCTAACTACAGAGCCATATGGGTTTTTAAATGTGTCTCATCAATATCAGACTACCAGTATCACATCTCAGATTAGTAGTATAGTCTGGATATACATTCCTGAGTCAGATCAAAAGCAATAGTTTCAAGCTTAGTTTTCAGATGTAAATGAGCAGGAAAACTCTAGTCATATTATTTTTAGATCAAAATTAGTAGCTGTTATTTCACTCAAACCCTAAGAGTGTCACAAAGATGGAAAATATTTTCATCTTTCTCTCCTGATATTTTGTCTGTATTTCAGTTTGTATTTTTTGTGTATCGCATTTTCTTTAAAAGTGTACGTTAACTTCTTATGGTGTTTGTGACAACAGTTAATGTTTGGTTGAGTTAGGTTAGTGATTTGTGGGAGACATGATGATTAACATTAAAGTCACTAATTCTAACTACAGTGTTAAAAATACAAGGAAAGCACAAGCCAGCTCAGCCTAAGTTACTCTTGTTAATCAGTCTGGTCATATCTTTCACACTTGAATATTTAGCCTTGGTTATTACTTTGAAAAGAGCAAGTAACTCAGCTACTTTTTCAAACCTGACATTCAAATATTCCTTAAAGGACAACCACAGGATTCCATTATTAAATGCTCAACGTCTCTGTCCTTTTTCTCCCTATTTACAGTTCCTGCTATGAATAAACAACAATACAGCATTTAAAATATTTTAAATCAACTGTTTCTCTACTAGAACAGTACCTTACTGACTGCTGCAGTCTCCAATTCATTGAGTTCATCAAGGCCAATGAGTACAGGTAGTTTTCTGGCAAATTCCCTCCCAAAATTGATATCACCACAACCGTCCTAAAAACCCACCCATGCTGTGATGTCACAGCTCCCTGGTCCTTCTCCTACCATGCAGAAAATAAAGGCTAGAACAAGCAAAATAGTACACGAGTCAAGTCTCCTGCTGTGAGCTGTCAATCACAGCAGGTAACAACTCAAATTACCCTTAGCACATTGACAGCTAGGGAAGTTAGGTGTGAAGGGGGATGGGAGATGAATCGAAGTAGTACAATTCAGATTTTGCAAAAAGCTGCAATTTAACCATTCTAAAAATAAGCAGTAGCAAAAATCACTTTAAAAGTCTGTTCTGTGGCACTTGCATTGTTTGTGCTTTGAGTAGTCATTGAATGGCATGAAATGTTACTTAAAACTAACTGACTGAAAGACAGCAGTGTGTGCATGCAAAATCAATGTAGTGACATGAGCTTTTGGAAGAAAGAGGCCTGCTGATGTAATTTTTTTTTTTTACAGACAAGTACTGCATTGTGGGATACCGAGAGGCAAACTAAACAGTCAGGATCACTTCAAGAAGGTGGTGGTCCGACCCAATTTAATTTTTGATTTCACTTCAAGAAGCTAGACCTCATGTGGTCAGACTCAGAAATTACTTATAAAAATATTTAAAAACCTGTAAATAGTCCCAGAGTGGTGTTAAAATTTAGGAAACCCCAAACCATGATGAAATAAACATGTTTTTTTTTTTGAGTCCATGGGTGTGGTTCTCCTTTAAAATGGTGTATTACAGATGGCTACTAATAAAAGTCAAAGAGGGCAAAGTAACACAAAAAACAGGCTTATGCAGATAGTCAAAAGTAAGCAATCACAGTACTGTCGTAAGGTGGTGGGGGCAGAAAGAATAAAAATAAATGATCCTCTTATCACAGTGATTTCTCTCTGTCCCTATAAATAACATTAAGGAGGTGAAATCCTAAATTACAAAACAAAGATCATGCATCATGGCAGACCCCACTTACATAGACACAGACACATTAGTAATGCAGGAAAGTTGGTGATATAATGAAAAACATGTTTTTTTTTTAATTTTCGGGTGCAATTCTCCTTTATGAAAGCAATGAAACCTGTGTCTCCTGCCTAATATTAAAATTAAAAATCAACTTAATGACAGTAGCCATTCTAAGCAATAGTACAAAGTAGCAACATTTGGAGAAAGCTGGCTCAGACCCCACCATAGCCACTAACTTCTGTTATCTTTTAGCTAACAGTATAGCTTACCATAGGCCTTCCTGTAAAATTATTCAACAAACTGTTGGGGAAAATATGATATACAGTCTAGTATCAATCCTGCTGCTGACAGCTGTTGTAGAGTATGCTGTCTTTCACCAAAGAGGAAAACAGTCAGATTTCAGCCACTTGTAGGGTTTACCTGCTGCAGTAAATTACTTGTGTGACCAAGCTGTGTTTCTCAGATGAAACAAATACTGATGTTTGGAGATGCATGCTTGCTCAGTGGTCATATCCTAAGCCATGACATTTGTTTTTACTTCTCGCCACAAGCTGCCAAGAGATGTGGCTGAGTGCTGCTGTGAAGTGCAGGCAGTGCTTGAATACAGCAGAAGGTGTAGGCAGTGCTGAATACAGCAGAAGGAGGTAGTTGAAACAGTTTCTGTTTGGTGCTTCGGAACATTGGAATATTGTCAGGGGTTAACAGAAAGCTTTGAACAACAGTTATATCAGTGTCTTTGTTAATTCAGCTGAACATTTATAGTGACGTACTGAATTGCAAACAAGGACCTGCATTTAAACCCATATAATATCCCAAATCTGCGTTAGCATCTGATGGTTAGGGAAAAGAGTGATACATTCAGCTGTTGTAATTCCCTTCCTCCCAACAATGCATGGTCTAGGGAACTAGTAAGAACTATATGCCTGCCTCCAGCTAGCTTTTTCAGCCAATTTCCACAGCAAATTTGAGCCAAGACTGAGTATTCACAGCGGGAGTGAGAGTTTTCTGCCTTACAGCTATTAGTTATTGGTGAGTGACAGCATACAATATTACTAGTGATTGCTTATGCTCTTCTGACTGTGTAGCAGGTTATAAACATTTTACAAACATGCTCATTAGTAAGCAGATATGTAGAAAATGTTATTTAATAAAAATATTCATGACTGAGAAATTTGCATGAGCTGTAGTCTGTGTTTTCCAGTTAGCGGATACAAAATGTATCTGTCTTACAAAGATTGTTACCCAATAATGTATGAAAAGGGTGTGTTTTACAATGCATTCATTCTGTGGATTAGTGCATTGCACATTTACTTTTTTTGGTGGGTTGAGTCTGTTTTTGAAGATGATTAATACCAGGATGATGATGCTCAGTACCATCATGGTGTCTGTGACTCATAAGCCAATCAAACCACTTGACTTTTTCTAGTGCTTGTATAATTTATTCAGTGCTTAATTAAGGAATGGTGTACTTAATTTTAGGAGATTATCCCGCCTTCAGATCCATTGTGAGGCATGAGGCAAAGTCGAGTGTCTTTAAGCAGATGGAGTGCGATGGTGGCAAATGAATGAGCACACCCTTAAGGGTGTTAGTCCAGCAGTGCACTGTACCCACAGTAAAAAAATTGTACATGTACACAGTGCCCGCAGTAAAAAAAAAAATATATATATATATATATATATATATATATATATATATAAAACAACATTTTATTTACATCTGCAATAATAAAAGGAAACCACCTTAGCTAATGACCAGTCAGCTTTTGTGATTCTTGTCATAGCCCCACTAAAGGAGTAAGATATGGCAAAAAATGTTTTTTTCCCCCCTTGTATATCATCTTTATCATAATCACTGGGTAATGTCATACCTCCAGATGCCTTATAAATGAAGTACATTATGAGCTCAAGATGTAGTAATGTTATTCCAATTATAAATTAGGCCAGCCCATTGTGTAAAAATAATAAGCATTTTGATTTTGTTTTCGGCTAATATGTTATTGAGGAATGCCAACCTAGGTTAGGGCCATTGTGTTCTTGTTGTCTGTAGTTTGTAATACATAATCTGGTATTACAAGAAAGTAGATTATGCTCTGAGGAGTAGTGTATGGCTTGATGCAGTGCCACTCCCCTGTAAAAGAATTACAGCATTTCTTCTGTGTTTTGTGAATTGTATTGTATTCCTCCCTGGGTTACGAGTAGGGCTGGTAGGGAAACAGTTGCAGTCATGACAGCAGGCAGACCAGAAGAAAATACGTATAAAACTGCTGTCAGTTGCTGTTCTATCCAGTTATACTAACTTGCGATTTTCTCAGTAATGCAGTAGTAAGGCAGGAACTCCCACCTAATCAGAAGCCCCAGTTTCACTCATTTTAGATATGGCAACATGAAACGTTTTATTTAGAAATGTTGAATGCACTTGTTTACATAACATTATTTTCTGTTGAGTTACTGAATAAGCAGGCATGAACTTAATCATAATGAACGCATGGTTCACCAAGTGAAAATGAAATCTGGGAATTATCATGCATGAGAGCATCATAGTGACTAATTGCTGTTTTTTATGCTTATGTTTATGGTTAATAAAATTCAGTGATGTGTTTTCGGAAAAAAGCTTTTGGTATTGGTTGTTTTAGAAATAGACATGAGAATTATGAGAAGGACTGAATAATATGGATTCTGCCACATTGTTAGACAGAATTCAAGCGTAATGAGGGAAATAACATGAGTGAAACTCATCTGTGGGACAATGCAAGACTGATTCAAGTATTGTTTTACCAAGAGGGTGGTTAGAGCTCTGTATTTTCACTGCTAGCAGAAGTACCAGTATTCACTTCATCATAAAGTGTTCAAAACCATCTGGGAAAGATGTAGAAAAAATATGGCACGTGCACAAAGGTGACCTGCAATACTCATGCAGACACAATTATCATACGCTTCCTTCCATGTGGATCTTTGTACGTATGTGTCTCATTGGGCTGCTGGTACTAGGATTAAATCCAGTGCATCATACTGGACTGACACCAGATGGAGGCCAGACCTGACATCTGAAGAGGCGTGACTGGCAGATACTGGTATAGTACAATTCCATGTTGGGCAGTCTTTTAGAGGAAAGTGCTCACTACAGAGTTCTTGCCAAGATGATGTTTCCTGAAAGAAGAATCAATTGATCTTTTTCCCCAGTTATTATTATTAGTTATTTTGTTGTGCAGTAAGTGGACCCAGCTAGTTGCCCTAGTAGTCAGAATGTAGATGATCCTGAATTGGAAAGATCTTGCTTGGGAAGATGGGCATCGGGAGGAAAGTAATTAGGGAAGACTAGTGCATTAAAGAAAGCAGAATAAATAAGAAGTTAAAAAAAGTGAAATGGTGTTTGTTCAGCACGGCAGTTTGACCCTCAGCTGTGAAGTATGGAACTTGGGATTAAGAATGGACTCTGGTTTTCATAAGCAGAAAGTTAGCAGTTCTTTGGAAAAGGTGTCTGCAACAGTAGTACAAAAACAAGAAAACAGTCAGACAGAGAAACTGATTATATAAGACTCTGATATAACAAGGTATAGAAGAAATTAAAGAAGCAACAGAATGGACTGTTTCTAAGTGAAGCCATTTTGTGTCCGTTTACGTGCATAAGTAGGTCATTATTATTTATGCCACCCAACCCATCATACCCCAGCTGCTTTTCAGGCAATGTAATTGTAAATCTTAAGTAGTGTAGTTGTCATGCCTTCAGCTAAATTACTTCTGTGGATTGTGAAATTTGAAACTTCATTGTTATACGATAAAGAAAATAAACCCTCTGCTATAGCAATGGGTTTTACAGACCCTAGATATGATTGCTTCATGTTATCAACATAATGTTCAATTTGACTGAAATATCTCTACTCACAAGATTGTAGCAAGGATCCAATTACTGCAGCAACAAAAATGGACTTACATTTTAAATACCTGCCTGAGGACACTTAAGGTAGACTTGAACTAATTTTCCTTCATTTCCCCTTGGGATTTATTTATTTTTTTTGGAAGTGGGCATCTGTTTTATAGAGCTAAAATCTGCTGTAAATCTACTTATTGGTTCGTCTTCATTTCTGAGTCTTAAAAATTCATACAGCAGCTTTTGGATAATTTAAGTATTTAAATTAAAAAAAAAAAAGCTGTCACACTTTGGCCAGTTGGCAGATGCTTGTGAGAACTAAGTTAAGCAACTCATCAGCGTTTTATTAAGAAATACATTTATTACACTTTCTACTACTTGGATGAGCAGGGCGATGCACTCGTAGTGGATCGGCACACAATAAATTCCTGCCTGTAGTTCTCCCTTAGTCCAGTTACTTACTGGGATAGGCTCCAGCTTCTCAATGACTTTGAATAAATGAATTCTGCAGTACTGGCTGCTGTTACCATTAAAACCTTTGTAGATACTGATTGCTTGCAGGATTGTATGCATCAGAAATGTAGTGATATGCAAGAGAGCTAGTATGCCACCAGTTTTCTAACAAAGCCTGACATTTCACAAATAAAATTTGTTTGCGGATATTTGAATTTTAAGTCACATTTGCAAGATGGGAGACAGTCCAAGTAAAATCTGAAATGTAGGCTATACAAAGGCGCTAGTGTATTCAGTAGGATTGTATCAGTCATAAATACACTGTGTTTTTGATGTGCACTGATGGCAGGGTGTACCTTTTCCTACATGCCTAGAGTTAGGAGGCTCACCTGCTTTGCTTGTGTTGGTGAAAGCATGAAACCTTTCAGCATAAAAGGAAGGGACACACACGCGCGCGAGCACTGCCAGATTAAGAGCCTCATTGGCATAGAACATATCCTTATAATAGGCCTGTATAAAAATCTATGTATGAATTGTATGAATGTGCTTGCAAAAAACCTAGATATATATATATATATATATATATATATATATATATATATATATGTATATTATATATAGGATAGATGTCTGAATATGTATAAGATAAAGAGAGAGAGAGATGTATACACACACCAGTATGTAGAAGACAAGTCAGATTTCATGGAGAAATTGACTGATTTTGCTGTAGTTCTGTGAGCTTTGCTGGAAGATAAAAGTGAATTATGCCAGGAAAAACCGTTGAGTTTCGGATTTTCTGTGGTGCATTTCTGTGCTTTTTTTCCCTTGTATGTGCTGTACCCCTCTTCACACAACCTTTTATTGTCCTACATCTGTCACCTCACAATTCACTTGATTTCACCACCTCTGACAAGTACATCTCCACAAATTTAATATGCATTGCCCTATAAGCCATCCTTTTGCATTTGAAACTACGGAAGGGTATTGCTTTAAAAACAAAGATTTTCAGACTCTGTCTGCACCACTCTCATACCCTAGAAAAGATGATATCACCAATGTAAACATCCAACAAATTATTTAAGGAAAGTGGGTTACTGAAGAAAATTATATGGACAATGAAATTGAACTGGTCTGCATTTGTCCTTCTGCACTTTGGCTGATTCCACATCAAATCAATGTACTTATCTAACTGTATTTGGAAGGGGTATGCACACATTTAATTATTTTTGTCAAGCACAGAAATAGGTAAGTAAACTGTCACTCTGGGAGTCCCCAGACTGGCAGCCTCCTCAAACTGAATTGAAAGTACTGGCTTTAAAAGTTTAAATGAATGAATTGTAGCAAGGTGCTGAATATGCACCCTAATAACTTGCCCCATTCATCCCACCCTAGCTACAGGTCTTCTATAAACCATCAAATGTTATACAGCTAAAACTAATACATAATACCATGTTCGCTCTAATGTACCTTTATCAAACATATGTGATTGTTTCAGTTATGACAATACATCATGCATACATCAGTACTTGCAAAGGATTGGCAAATGCTTGTACAAAATGTTAGCTTTTATTAACGTTATAATGAACAGTTTGGTACATAAAATGTATTCTTCTACCCATGTGCATAAATTCTGAAAAATTATTTGATGTTTGCCTGGTTGGTCAGTAAACTGCAGGAATTAAAAGTGTTCCTCAATATTCACATTCTGCTATATCTGCTGTAGTAATCTCAGCTGTTCACTGAAAAGATGCAGTTTGCCTTTTCTTCATACATGAATTAGACAGTGATAGAATCCACACTGTCCCAAAACCAAGCTATGTAAATGTGATGCCTCTGTTCTGTGTGAACTTTTGAAAAGGATCAATTTGAAGAGAAAGGCATATTTCATGAAAGCACCATCTGTGGCTTACTTCACTGCAAAAAGTAGTTGTGGCTTATGGGCCTGGAGCTGAATATAATAAGGGGCCTATTTATTTGGTATATTATAGCACAGGATTTCAAGCTAAACTGGAAGTCAGGGTAGCAGGGCTTTTTCTGAGATGTGGTACTGGAGCTGCAGTTCCATCCCCCAACCCTGTTACTTCAGCCTTTGTAAAAACAGCTGAAAAACAGAACACTTATGAAAAATCACAGGTGAGGGCAGCACAGTGGCTCATTAAAAGATGACATCAGTAATGTAAACATGCAGTAAGTTTACTGCAGAAGATGGTGAATATAAGTTGAGCGGACAAATTGTAGAATGCAGGAAGACAGATGTGTTATGGAATAAGGACTAACATGTTACTTCACATAGAAGCAGGGGTCTATTGAGAAATGGATGTTGTAGCACCATCAGCTTGCTTGTTAATCCAGTCGCACACACACACACACACACACACACACACACACACACACACACACACACACACACACACACACACCTTAAATATGTAACAGATACAGAAAAAGAATCAAACTGTTTACCATCTTTTTTTTGTAGTATTACCATGTGTTTTACATCATTTTCTACTAAATGCTGCAGAGTTTACATGTGCAACAATTTTTCTTTTAAATTGCTATCACTGTGGAAAAGATCCTCTCAAAATCTGTATTCTCCGATTAGCACCAGTGTCATCAGCTTTCCAGCTATGCTATGGAGGAAGAATTAAGCCTCATCACCACAGATGACATGTATCATGAAAAGACAAGTAGCCTGCTCTGACTCTGCTGTCCCAAGTTTAATTTTCCAACAAGAAGGCACCATTTCAGATGAATCTTTTTCCCTTAGCTGAATTAGTCTAGTAAGAATAATTCCTTTATGAATTTGACAAAGCTGAATGAGGTATATTAACTTTAGTTGATTTAAATCAAAATTAAGTCACACAGTTAATTAGTGTAAGTTTTTATTGTTCCTGAGAGACCATATCACTTATAGAAGATACTAATCCTAAAATATCCATTTCTTAACCAGATCAACACATAGTCCCCTTTTCAGTGCCAACCATGGGGTAATGTCTGGTTAAGTGATTTCCTCAAATTCTGACACAGTAGGCAAAAGAGGATTGAGGGAATCAAACCCTGTACATCGGGAACTATAGCTCACAGCCTTAACCCTCTGCACCAACTTTGTAGGCAAAGAAAAAATATTTCCAAAAATCAGAACTTGAGGTTTAGTCTATAAGGGCTGTCATTATGGTCCTGACTTGCAGGCTAAGAACTCGTCCTTCTAGAGTTCTGAAACAACGGCAGTTCAGGAAATGAACATGAAGCTGGCTACAGTACTGGAAAGATAGCTAAACATGATGGTGACATTTCTGAAACCCTGGAAGATGTTCAGAAGTTGTCAGAGGTAGAAGACAAAACAAATTTTCTGCCAGTTTCTAGCAATAATGATTATGAGGCAAGGCCTCAGAGGTTCAAAGCCTCAGGTAGTATCTCAGTCTTGCAAGGCTACAATGCCTTCCACACCTTCAGACCACAAAATGAATGTGCGAGAACCAAAGGAGGTGGCATTTTTGTCTGGATTAGAGATAAATACACCTCTCATTTAGTTGGACTGCACAACTCCATGGAGTTCAAGTTCGGGTTACTGTGAGTAAGACCCCATTCAAGTCATAGCCCGTTATAGATCCCCCCCATGGGTCATGATGCGCACAAAGCCTACTGGACCAAACTGAAGTCAATCCAAATATTCCTGAACACATTGATTATGGGGGATTTCAATTATCCCACCATCAACTGGGAAACCTATTCTAGCCCTAACACACTAGCGCAAAAGAGCCTTGACTTTAACTTAAATGCCCTGGAAGAAATTGTTCATACCCCAACAAGAGGAACAAGCATACTAGATTTGATCCTCACTAACTTGACAAACAGATGTACTGCCACAACTGTCGGACCCTCATCAGTTAAATCTGACTACAAATCAGTCACCTTCGAACTGGCACTATCACTAGAACTCAGAAAGGGTGAAATCAGACTAAAAAACTTCAAGGCAAACTGTAGCCTCTAAAATGAAGGTATAAATGCATTCCAAGCCCCACACCCAGTTGGAAGTGGTAACTACAGTGAAGCTTACACTAAAGCCCAGTACATTCACCTGCATAAGTGTATAGACTTAGCTGTACCAGAAAGAACGAAAACCAGAGCCCCAAGTAAAAACAAGCTGCCATGGTGGACATCCAGCATCAACAAACTTTACAATAAATGCAAAAAGTTGCTGTCAAAAAAAAAAAAAAAAAAAAAACCCCAGAGGCGAGGCCCCAACAATGGAAAAGCACCTTCCTCAACCTCAACAGGCAAATAAGACAACATGTCAGATCCTCTAAGGGCATCTTTGAGAAAAACTTAACAAACAGCCAAGGATAACCATAAGGCCTTTTACAGCTATGTATGTAGCCTAAAAGGTAGGACCCAAGCATGTGCAGAACTAGTGACTAATGGTATCACACACACTGACCCCACAGAGATAGCAAACCTGCTAGTGGATAGGTTTGGTGAAAATTTAATTCCCTTATCCCCTCCAAACTTATCACAAACCTTGCCCAAAACTTACCCCCAACCCTACATATCTGAAGAGCAGGTCATTAAAGCCTTGTCCAAGGTAAAAAAAAAAAAAAACACCGCCTCTGTGGGACTAGATGGCATCACAGGCTGTCTTCTAAACAAGCTAAAACATGAACTAACATCACCTGTAAGTACTCTTTTCAATCATAGCCTAACCACAGACTTTGTTCATGCGGAATGGAGAACAGAAACAGTTATTCCCCTCCACAAAGGTAACCTAGCAACAGATCCAAGGAATTACAGACCCATAAGCCTGACCAGCCTCATCTGTAAGTCCAATGAACGTATCATTATGGACCTCATAAATAGACATAGGCAATCTCCAAACCCTGGATCCAACCCAATTTGGCTTTGTCAAGGGCAGATCCTGCTTGTTAAATCTGGTGGATTTCTTTGAAAATGTGACCAGGGCTATTGACAAGGGCAAATCTGTGCACAAAGCATACCTCAACTTGAAAAAGGCTTCCAATACAATCCCACACTCAGGCATTACCAATAAACTTAGCAAGCCAAATGTAGACCCCTTTGTTGTAAGATGAGTTGCTAACTGGCTCACAAACCGGAGACACACACACACACTATCAAAGTGGGTGACTCAACATCAACCAGCAGACTTGTCACCAGTGGGGTGCCACAGGAGTCTGTGCTGGTCTCCCTATTGTTTGGTATATACTTCTCAGAAGTGCAGGCCAAAACTAAGGGGTTGTGGCTGACCAAGTCTGTGGATGACTGCAAACTAGGTGCAATTATTGAAGCCCCAAATGATGTCAGTATCCTCCAGGAGGGTCTTACACAGACCAACGACTGATGTCTTAGTCACGGTCTGAAACTCATTGTAAGGAAATGTCATTGTAAGGAAATGCATCTTCATTCCCTTCGGCAAAAATAATGTCCGTTCACAATATCAAATCAACAATTATACCCTAAGTACCTACAAAGTGGTAAGGTATCTGGGATCACAAGTTACCTGCCACCTTAACTTTGACCACCATGTGTCTGCTATAGTAAGGAAGGCTTTATACGTAGCTCACTTGATTAGTAAAGGCATTGCCTCGAGAGCAAAGGAGGTTGTAACCCCTCTGTACTCATCACTAATCATGCCCATAATTTAGTATAACTGCCCATTCAGCATATACTGTACAAAGTACCCACAGAATTTGGAGAGACCTCGTAGGTTTCTGGCAAAGAAGATCAAGAGACTCCAGCATGTGCCTTACACAAACCAACTAAAGTCCCTGTGACTATACTCTGCATCATGTAGACTTCTTAGGGGAGACTTAAGCCTGGTTTACAGAGTAGTCTCAAACCCAAACCTAATGAACTTGCTGCATATCTGTAAATCGAACAAGACTAGAGGTACCCATTCCAGGGACCTAAATATGGCCTGTGACTTAAATAGGATATGTTGGAGGGACAGATTTGTCTACCACTGACTGCCGCGTCTTCGGAATAGGTTAACAATTCATGTGAAATAGAGCACCTCTATGACACTGTTCAAATGGAAGCTGGACAAGTAGATGGAAGTTAATTTCACTGCGGACAGCAGTTTCTTCAGTGTAAAAATATATAGCTTGGAGTATGCAATTATTAATGAAGGAAGGATGGAAGGTACAAGTGATAGTGACTCCTACAGCATCTCGTATCCCATTTCCATGGAAAACATTTGTATAAACCAAAAAAAAAATACTCCAGTTGTCTCAGGTAAAGACCTTTAATTCCAAAATATAGCACAACATCAAATTTTTCAAGTCTACAAGACACTTTCTTAGTGGAAAACATTTGCTTATATGTAAAAGCTTGAAACTATTAACTCTAATGCATAGTGGTTCCTCCATACTTAATTAAAGAAAGTGATTTTGCACAAATGAGCATTTCACATACACTAAAATAAGTGATTTAGCATTTGGTGAGGAGTATGCCCCCTGCATCAGTGTGTGTGCAATGTTTGCTCTTCATACAGGTACATTACTTTGTTATCATCACATGTTATTCACTGCAACTTGTATAATTAAAGAATAAATTAGAATAAATTGATTAAAAAGTAAATAAAACATTACTCGCTGTTTCTGTGGGATGCCACAATACTGACACATTGAGGTAAAGAATGCATTAACATACACCTCTTCTGTTATTAGTAAGCAAACAATACAAGCAAACAACACACTGAAACAATCTTATTGAACTAATTAAAAATGAGCAATTTTTATTTGAGGACTTGATGTTAAACAATAGAGATAATGCTAGGCGTTGGAGATTATGGACTTGAGGAAGTCTTTCTTCAGAGTGCAGTAGGACATGTGGAATGGCCTGTGAGTGAGTGGTGGCAGATTACTGAGAGGTTTCAGAAATTCAACAAGAGTTTTGGAGGAACAGGTGAGAGAACAGGAAGTGAAGAGCCTCTAGGAAGAGCTGTCTGCAACATTCATGTAGTTGTGTAAGACTGTGGGTCTTCCCCTGCTGGTTTAGTTTTTTAGTCTTAAAATGTCAGCCTTATATAAAATAGCACGGGGAATACCAGCTTTGCAGCTTATTCATCTTACTCTCAGAACGTCGTCAGTGTGCATTACATTATAAATTAAAATGGCAAGTAAGCCAAACCAGGAGCCTTTACATTTAAACCCCCCAACATTCCATGATAGACCAGGTATACAGCTCATAATATGTCCTTTTTAACAACTGCTAACATCCTGGGAGCAGGGAAGGTCATCTTTTCCTGACCCAGAAAAATTCCTAGCAAGCCATTCCTTCAAAACAGGTAATGTGGTTGAACCTTAATTTTTTTCACACCTAAGTTGAAAGTCTCTGTTTTGGTGAAGGCTCACTTGAGTGATTTAAACATTACTTGTGCAATGGGGCAACCCAAGTCAACCAAAACATCCATCTGATGCTGCCATACAATAGCCTGTTGTCTCAAAGTACTGTTCTTCATTTTCTAAATTTTACTTTTATCTAAATGATCTATTTACATCCCTCATCCATGTTTAACTCTTTATGCAAATGGCTTGTTGCTTCTTAGAGAAGACAAATTCCCAAAGTATTCAAACAAGCCTCCCGAATTACCTTACACTCATTTCATCTTTTTTTTGCATTTCCAGCTTATCAGTTCTCATTTCTCCAGCCTTTTCAACTGAAGCACTGTAATGCCTCTACACTGCAGTTCCTCAGTTTTGCCTCTTTTGGAGTGTGATGAATGGCCCTCACCTAGCCACAGTTTAGTTTTTTTTCTTCCTGCTGCGTAGTCCATGACATATAATGATGATATGCTTGTTCCTATCTACACTCCCTAATATGTCTGCTGCAACTAATTAAACAGACAGACCCTTTCCAATGCTATTTGTTTTCCGCAGCTTTGCCAGCCCACTGATTTGGACTTCATTTCCACATGCACGTCACTGATGCTAAAAATAGATGCCCCATACCTGTAGCGCTGGGCCATTGTTGTGGACATTCATATACTGGCAACATTCCTGGACAGATTGCTAGGCAGGGTGCTTACACCTGTTATCACAGTGTGGTCAGTAATATTACATTCTGGTAATTTGAAGGCAATAATCCCTGAACTATGATAGCTTTGAATGACCAGATGTAGTTCTGAAACCATTGCTCCTGTCTACAGTCCTTGGCAGAACCAAGGAAGGAACACATGGCTGTAGAAGTGAAAGCTGTTTACAGTTTTCCTGTTCCCCTCATAGTACCAGGAGCTATATAAATGTATGCTGATAAAGCTAACATTTACTGCATAGCCTGCATTTCATCAGGGCCCTGTTTTATGATAACTGGTGCTCAATGCACATATATTTATACCATAATAAAGCAGTGGAAGTGATGACTAATGACTCATGATCTCTACACTTTGTTTTTCAGAATATATGGGCAACTGCCATCGGAACCAAAATCCATAAAATCGTGTCTTCTATTACAAATGGTTAAATATCTGCCTGTTATTGACCGGCACTTCCTTATTTATCTTTCTCACATGTGATAAAGCTGTACGGAAATATAGTGCAGTCATCTTAAAGTATTAAATAAGCAATCTGTCAAGTGAATATCTACTGTAAAGACTAGCAGACCTGTTTGTGCAAATTCTATGCAGGGAGAAATGTGAGGAAAGAAAATGATACAGAGATTTCACAGAAATACAGATCTCAAAGAAAGTAAGGAGTTTGTGTATTTGTGTTGTGTACCAACAGAAATGGAAATAGTTCAGTGAAATTCAGTAGCCCTCAAAGCAAAACTGCAAGCCTTCGGGAATGGTATGAAATGACAACTGCAGCCACAACAAAAGGTGATTCTGTCAAATGACAGATACTGTACACTCTGTCTGGTCAAGTGCCTTGCCAAAACCCACACAGCTGGTAAATTGGAGGAAGAAAGAATATGTACCCACAGGAAGCAGCTGTGTAACAGCTCATTGCCTTATGCTTCACCGCCAATTGCTAAACAATCCACTAATATGCTTTCTTTACACATTCTGCTTTTGATTTAACCCATCACCAAAAACCTTATTGACGAGAAATTGCAGTTGAAGAAGATGCACCATAGATTTTAAAATATGTGACGTTTAGGGATCTGGTTCCATTTAGGAGTACAAAACTGAAGGCAAAGAATGTAATGACAGAAATAATTAAACGTGCATATATATATATGACAGTGTATTGTATGATCTGTTAAATCTTCTATGCTTTATAAAAAAAAATAAGAATAGTATGTCAAAAGTAATTGCCAGCAATTGCCTTAAGTGGATGTCAGTACATTTGTAAACACCAATGCTTCAAAGAATTAGATAAACATGCGGCAAGCATCTATTTGAAATAATTTGCAGGAAAAAATGGGGCACAGAAGGACTTATTGTGCAATTTACTAAGCTATATGTATTATACAGAAACTTACTCAGCTCCATTATAAATGATAAAATATACTGCTGTCTTCCATGTCTTCCAAATGCCTTAGCCAAGAATATTCTTCTGCAGAATGTGTTTGTTTTTAAATGATAGCTCTACCATTTCATTTTGGCGTGCTTGTTACATAAGAAACCTCAATTTGTGAATAGATAGGATTTCTTTTTCTATTTCTAGTAAAGCCTTTCATAGTCAGACTCAGAGTAACCAGCTTTACAGTCTGAAATTTACCACCCACTGGAATTTTAAAATGCTAAAGAAAAAAACGCATACTATTCTCTTAAGAAACTATCAAAGATATAATTTACGTAACAGAAAATTCTCTGCCCAAATCTTGTTCTAGTACTGAATGGTATATGTGTAACAATAGTTTAAATGCAGTTTAGTCTAAGACTCTAGGCCTAAAACTTAATTTTATCTGGGTTTATAACTAGTACAATTTCATTTTCTAGCAGAATATTTCCCCCCCAGATAGGAATCCACAACCACCCAGGCAGCTGAAATAATAGTATTGTCTATGCAAATCTATGCATATGCAAGACCATATGTGTGTATGTTGACCCTAGCTAGGCTTGCCATTTATGAGTTACATGGTAAGAAAAACATGGTAGCACTGTTGTGGCCTTTGTACATTTATCAATGTTTATACAACTAAATACACCAGGGCAAAACATAAAATAAATTTTAGTAAGGCTGGCAGATATGTACAGGAACTATTTCTGTTCTTGAACGCAACAAAATTAAGCTGTAAAGGAAAAATATAATGGTCTAGAATCCAAAGCAATTTTCACTTGGGGTAAGGTACCAGTGAGAGCTTGGAAGAAGGTTTGAGTGTGGGCTTTGCAAATCAGGATGCATAAGCTAGTGCTATGGGCTAATGTCCCATCACATGATTGCTGAACACCGGATCGTTTTTTTCTGCTCCCTTCCTTGACGGAAGTGTGAAGTAGTAAAACAAGCTTCGAAGAACAGGTATATTGTGTCTGCGCACTGAAGAAGACGTGTGCATCTGGGCAAACACCATCTGAGCATTACTGACTTGCATACTGTTGGAGTAATATCACTGGAACACCATTGTGTTGTATATGCATGTAGAATATTTCTCTAAGTCAGCTGTCTATCACCACCTGTTTGTTTCTTCAGTACAAATGCATAGCAGTTGTAACTGTCCATGATAGGAGGCTGTCTGGCAAGTGTTACAGATTTTGTAAAATGCCCCAGATTGTGCAAGTGTTTACTCTGTCATTTTCATTTCTCCACATTTAGGATTTTAATAGAGTCTGAAGGGTGGCTTCCATTCCTAAGTCAGGGCATAGTTGGTTCATAAAATTATTACTGCTTCAGCCTTTGGTGTTTTGCAAAGAGTGCTTTTCTTAATATCAACAATGTACCTGGAATTGTCTCCCTCACATGTAACAGTACTGATGTTTTGGTATATATGTATTTAAGAATGACTGTCATGAAACAATATCTGACATTATAATTCTTTACTGTACAAATTTTATGATGTTAACCAGCCCTTAATGGTAACCATTTGAAATATCTGAACCTGCTAGAGCAAGTCCTAGAATAAGGAGAGACTGAATGGCCAAAAAAACAGACTTTTATATACTAAATCTAAGATGCCATTTCTCAGACTTTTCCCTTTTCCCCAAGGTATGGTGGTCTTGAGTTGATGTATATAAATTCGGGAGGAGGGGGGGTGCACAAAAAAAAGAAACTATTTTTGAGAAGCACTTTTCTCTGGGTCTTCCATATTTTTTTTTTCACTTGGCATTTTGAGTAGTGACATTTCATTAGGGAACTGCCATTAATACCTTGTCTGACATATTTGGCTTTGCCCTCGCCCACAGTATTGAATAAAGAGTTTGAGAGCTGCACGTCTGTTTACATTTGTACCCCAGAACTGGGCTGCACAATATGCAGCCATACACAAGAAGTACCTGGCACTGTGATACAGTTTACAAACTGCTGTTAACATTCCATGCCTAGCTGAGAGTAATACACAACAATATAGCCTGGCCCCTTACATAGCCGTATATTGCTGTATTACTAGTATATGAAGACAATAAGCGTACACATGGTAGACACTAACAAATTCTAGTTTTTGTGTCTTATAATGATAGTAAGATACTGCACTTACATGATGAGATCCATTTATATTGCATATTATGGAAACTTACTGTGTAGCCTCATATAACTGTCCTGCTTGGGGCAGCAGTGTACAGCTATACAGATCCTCAGTGGTCTGCTGCTCTTTGTAGTTGGGTGTCACCACACCATGCATGCAGCTGCTGTTGCAGTTAGCTCCAACAATTTCTTCATTTATATTCCGACTTTAGGAGCACTTCATAGCACAAGGCAGTTGCACAGTTTTGGCATAATGTGCATGCACTGTTCCCTGATTTCTTGGAGTCTACCGTGATGCTACATGTTAGTAGAGACCGGATACTGATAGATTAATAGATAGATTAATTACTTGTGTAAGTAAAAGGATTTGAAAACTGATTCTATGACACAAAAACACTTTCAACAATATTCATTTTGTAAAACACAAGGCTTGATTTTGGGGTGGAAAATGTTGACTGTAACAGGGTATGGAGGGTAATTTTATGTCATTGTATGCCATCTTTTTCAAGGGAATATTTGCAGAGGTACACTATTAAGCAAGCTTGCTAAGTATTGAAACAAATTCTGTTCTCAGAATTTCTGTGTCATGAATTAGTGTGCAAGTATTCAAATGTGCTATTAATGAAATATTAAAACGAACAGCATGCAGTGAGATTATATGCATTACAGTCATAGATTCATAGGCAAGTGCTAGGCTAGCTGCCTTTGCAGGCCATTTTATGCTTAGCTAGTTTTCTTTTTGTGGTCGAAATAACCAAATAATCTTTATAATAATCCATCCATCCTCAACCCCCTTTATCCCATTTTGCACATGAGGTTGGCATGTCGTTTTAAACAGTGACAATCATCTCAAGCCAAGGTTTATTATACCAGTGGGTTGCTAGCCCTGCTGCGGTAGTTCATCTATACCAGTCACTCGCACCTACGGCCAGTTTAGAGTGTCCAGTCCACCTACTGCTGCATGCCTTTGGGATGTGGAAGGAAACCCACACAGTCCTGGGGGGACATGCAGACTCCACACAGAATGCACCCCAGACGATAATCAAACTGGAGAACTTCTTGCTGCGAGACAACAACACTAACCGCTGCACTACTGCAGCCACCCAGTCCTTATAATAATAATCATTACATATTTATTTTGGTAATTAAATTATACTGTATTCAGGGTATTGTGAACTTGTACGAATAGGAATAAAGCTGAATGTTTTTCATGTTTCAGCACAGGAAAGCATGCTAATGATACCTTGCAGTAATGCTAACAACACAGAACATCAAATAAATGTCTGAATGTTGAAAGAAGTAAACAGAGTAAACACTGAAGTCATGCATTATTTCCACATGTTATTGCTTCAAAATTTGTGTAGAAATAGTGAATTATGGCTGTTTCAAACAGACAGAAACAGGGCTGTTAAAATGGAAATGAGTTTGTAAACTCATAAAAAGTTGCTATGGAAGCATTTCACATTATTAGTGGTTGTGTAAGCTAATAGAATGGTAATCGTTGTTTCAGAGTGAAACAGACTTCTTTTAGATATGTAAAACCAGAAGTAAGCAATTTTTAGTATTTCTGAAAACAAAAGCTTTTATGGAAGCATTTAATGTTATTTATGACTACTTGAATAGAGGAGTACTGCTATTTTAAGTATATGAACAAACATTATAGTTAGGTGTGCTAGTGCAGAACATGCTGTTAAAACGAACACAAAATTGTTTAGTAATATTTCAGTTAGCCAGTGACTGTTTAAACAAAAAAGTGAACAATATATGTTTTGAATTAAAACATACTGTTTAAGTCTGTGTGAGTGCATAACAACTATAACTGTTTAGTGGTGTATGTGAACAAATGCTTAAACACAGGCTTGGAAGTGGCAGGAAGTCTAAGCAGCAACATAACTGATCTTACATGTAATTTTAGAAAAAAAACAGCCTGTATATATTAATGCATTTACTGCTGCCAGTGAAGATCGGATACCTTATATGAAAAGACAACTTTATTACATAATCACTTGAGAGTCCATATGTCAAAAAAATGAGTTTCAGTGTTAAATATAATGGGCACCAACACTTTGTTATTATGCTATCTCATAGTACCCAGAAAGCCAAAGAAAAAAATAAATGATAAATCATAACAGAAGCTTGTAAATCCCAAAAGCCTTAGTAATATAGAATATTTCGGTTTCCCACAAGAAATCACATGCTGTATAAAGTATTTAGGAGTACATGATAGACCAATATATGCTTCCTTACAATTAAAAGTTGGTAATAGAGCTAGCTGAAGTATTGTGGACAGATTTTTGTGTGACACAATTTAAGAAACAAAAAACATTTAGAAGAGACGGCTTTGAACTGAAGATAATTTTTCAGGTATCGTATGTATTAATATCAGTGGAGATGGCTAAATTGACACTCAAGAGTTACAACAGTATGTGAGTTTGTGTGCTTAAGATGAAAACACATTTCATGTGTAGCTGACTGTCGTGTGAGATTGAATTTGTGAAGATGCCATAAAAAGAGAATGCATTGTGTGAATGAGTAAGTAGAAGGTAGGAAAAGCATAGTGAATGTCAGAGAGACTGTTTAAAACAGCAAGCAAGAATTAAAACGTGTGCATTCAGTGGTGAAAGCAAGGAATGCAGACAAACCAAACAACATGGAGGACAGATGGTTATACATTTCTTAGTACGAGTCAACTGTAAAGTGGAATTATTTTGATCACGCAAAAGTGGCACAGATAGAGCTTAAGACAGAACCAGATACAGGAGTTATGTTATCTGTAATTTCTAGAAGAGTATGAAAATTTGCTTTCTTGTATATCATTAGGCATCTCAGAAACTGTATTAAAAACCTGAGTAGGTGAAAAGTTGACACCAGTGAGCAAATCAACTCTATCAATCATGTATGAAGGCAAGATGGTGAATGCTGAACTTGTATGTGTATGTCAGTCTGGGGGACACAGAGGGGGCAGTATTGTGTTGCTGCAATAGATAAACAGCCTTGGATTGCAATGGCACATTTAAGAAGATAGAAATGGCAGCTGAAAATACAAAAATGATTGGTTAGTTATTGCTGACAAATGCTAACCAAGTTTTAGTAAAAACATTGAGAGGGAGAGAGATATTTCAGGACAGTAACACAAGAGAGAGAGAGATTTCTGGACAGTAAGACAAGAACTAAACCAGAACCAAATGGGTCTATATTATAATGACAAAGGATCAAATGACCGAACGCTGTTTTTTTGACCCCTAAACGTCGAATCGTCAAAACAGCGAATGGCCGGAACAGCGATTTTTTTTTTTTTTTTTTTTTTTTTTTCCATTGGAAAAAAATCTCTGGTCCCCCCAAAAAAAAGATAACTTAACACTAAATAAAGTGGGGGACTTCACCCCCCTATTTACATATACCAACTCCGAGATCGCACTACAGTGGAGGCAACGGCACAACCCAGACAATGGCCAAGCAATTTTTTTCCCTGGGGAAAAAAAAATCACTGTTCTGGCTGTTCGCTGTTTTGCCGGTTCGACGTTTAGGGCTCGTTGTAACAGCGTTCGATCATCTGATCGTTTGCTGTTCTAAAGTAGACCCAACCAAATAAAAATCCATACAACATCATTTTGTACAACACTAAGAAATCTGCAGTTCATTTATATTACTTTTATAGGGAGTGAAGGAGGCATATTCTTTTCAGTAGAACCTAACTGGTGAAAAAGCTGTGTCCAAGTAAAATAGACATTGGACTGTATTTTCTCTTGATAGAGTGCGGTGGTGGCGGGTGGCGTTGTTGTCGCTCACAGTTATTCTGTGTGTGTGTGTGAATGTAGAAGACGTTCCTTCGCTGAAGGGTTACTGCTAGGTCTGCAAGCTCATGGTTTGGTACTGATATTATGCAGAAAAATATTTGGTAAACACCTGTGAAATAGTTACTGTCAGATTCCTTAAGAACTTTGTTTTTGATTTCCAAGATTATTGAAAAGTAAAGAATTCTTGGAGTGTCTACAAGTAGTCCCTTAAATGACATGGGGCGTTTGTTCAATACCTACAATTGTAATATGCCCTCACTAGTAGGTATAGAATCAACTACACTGATTAAAGAGTCTGTTCCCTAATGCTTTGCATTATCAGTTTTAACTGATTCTCTATATCCATTTCCTGCCATTTAGATCAATAATTGATCCAGGTAATATCCATATTTATGGGCACATGATAAAATGAAATATTTAGGAGTATGAATTAAAAATGATTCCAGTGTGGCAGCTAAGGATACTGGAGAAGATACTAAACAAATGATAATACAAAAACTAAGAAAATGGAACCCCTGTTGTCTTATACACAAGTCAGGCCTATTTTCATCATCCGGAGGAGACGTTGTGGATAGCAGTTAATAAAGAGATGAAGGATTTTATCTGGGAGGGGAAGACAGCAAGAGTCAAGTGGGATAAGCTGATTCTCCCAATAGAACAAGGCGGATTGTGATTACCCGATGTAAAGGGGTATTTTAGAGCAACACAGTTAAGCAGAAAACTATACTTCAAAGTAGAAAGGGATGATGATGAAACAGGGGAAAGCTCAAGAAACAAGGAGAAACTGGGATTTTGGATGCATACCTGTAAGGAGAATAACAATAATCATACAGAATATTATATTCATAAAGTAGCAGAAAGTATTCTAAGAACTAAGCCAACACGGGAAGGGAGAAAGGAGATTCTGCCGATAGGGATGACTGCAGTTAGGGATACAGACAGTAGGCAAGAGGGGGCTGAATTTATTGGCAAAGGAACAAAGGTATTAGGAACAAATAACTGGAAAGAGAGAGGGAAAAGAATGAGAAGATACCAAGCATTTATTTTGATTGCAGGCTAGAGATTGCCTTCCCTAACAAGATCGATATCAGAGTATGAGAAGAAACAATGGAGGATACATGTATGACTCCCAAATATGCAACAAAGTCCAGAAAATTTAGGATTTTTGCTTGGAAGGGTTTTCATAGGTATTTTCATACCCCAAGTGGACTCCAAAGAATTTCTCCCCAGGTAGACAGCAAATGTCGGTGGTGTGATGGAGAAGAAAGAGGTAATTGAGAACATATTTTCTGGGAATACAAAGCATTGGCAGACTTTAGAGATTCCCTGCAGACTGCTCTGTCAGATACTGAGTGAGCAAATTGATGTAACTAAGGAAATGATTTTTTGATCTGTGATACAGAATTGGAATTGCCTAGTCATAGTCAGGCCTTGCTGAGTCTAATTATGGTGGCTGCCAAAAAAGCATTTACTAGAAAATAGAAATCAAAGCATAAAACAACTTTACTAGAAGCAGCAAATATAGTAATAGAAAAAAACAACTGGAATTGGGATCTGTAGAAAAGGGTAAGAGGAAATTAAATAAGAAAAAAATGTGGGAACAATACATACAGAGGAGGAATGTGGTTTAAAAGAAGGCAGGATTTGAATGCTATGTAATGTTTGACTGACAATGACTGGATAGATTATAACTGATGTATAATGTTTATAACTACAATTGTGTCAGCATGGTTTGTAATGTACAGTGAATATAAAAAGTTTACTCACCCCTGTTAAAATGCCAGGTTTTTGTGATATAAAAAAATGAGACCACAATAAATCATTTCAAAACTTTTCCCACCTTTAATGTGACCTATAACCTGTACAGTTCAATTGAAAAACAAACAAATTTGTTAGGGGAAAAATGGTTGCATAAGTGTGCACACCCTGTAACTAATACTTTATTGTGTATGCACACCTTTAAACTAATACTTTATTGAAGCACCTTTTGATTTAATTACAGCATTCAGTCTTCTTGGGTAGGAGTCTGTCAGTATGACACATCTTGACTTGGCAATATTTGCCCACTCTTCCTTGCAAAAACACTCCAAATCTGTCAGATTGCGAGGACATCTCTTGTGCACATCCCTCTTCAGGTCACCCCACAGATTTGCTATTGGGTTTAGGTCTGGGCTCTGGCTGGGCCATTCCAAAACTTTAATTTTCTTCTGGTGAAGCCATTCTTTTGTTGATTTGGATGTATACTTGGTGTCATTGTTGTGTTGAAATTGATATTCCTCTTCATTTTCAGCTTTCTAGCAGACACCTGAAGATTTTGGGCCAAAAGTGACTGGTATTTGGAACTGTTCATAATACCCTCCACCTTGACTAAAGACCCAGTTCCATCTAAAGAAAAGCAACCCCAAAGCATGATACTGCCACCACTATGCTTCACAGTGGGGATGGTGTTCCTTTGGTGATGTAAAGTGCTTTTGCTCCAAGTGTACCTTTTGGAATTGTGGCGAAAAAGTTCAACCTTGGTCTCATCAGACCATAACACATTTTCCCACATGCTTTTGGGAGACTTGATGTATTGTTTTGCAAATTTTAGCCGGGCCTGGATGTTTTTCTATGAAAAAAAGGCTTCCGTGCTGCAACGCTACCCCATAGTCCAGACATATGAAGAACATGGGAAATTGTTGTCACATGCAGTACACAAGCAGTACTTGCCAGAAATTCCTGCAGCTTCTTCAGTGTTGCTGTAGGTCTCTTGGCAGCCTCCCTGACCAGTTTTTGTCTTGTCTTTTCATCAATTTTGGAGGGACATCCAGTTCTTTGCAACGTCACTGTTGTCCCATATTTTCTCCACTTTTTGATGACTGTCTTCACTGTGTTCCATGGTATATCCAATGCTGTGGAAATTTTTTTTGTACCCTTCTCCTGACTGATAACTTTCAACAATGAGATCCCTTTGATGCTCTGTAAGCTCTCTGTGAACCATGGCTTTTGCTGTAGGAGGCAACTGAGTAAATGTCAGGAAAATCCTACTAGGACAGCTGAACTTTATTTGGGGTTAATCAGAGTCTCTTTAATTGATGGCAGGTGTGTACCCAAGAAGACTGAATGTTGTAATTAAATCAAAAGGTGCTTCAACAAAGTATTAGTTTAAGGGTGTGCACACAACACAGTATTAGTTTAAGGGTGTGCACACTTATGCAACCAGCGTGTTGTACATTTTTTATTTTTTTATATTTTTTCCCCTAACAGATTTGTTTGTTTTTCAATTGAATTGTACAGGCTATAGGTCACATTAAAGGTGGGAAAACTTTTGAAATGATTTATTGTGGTCTCATTTTTTATATCCCATAAATCTGTCATTTTAACAGGGGTGTGTAAACTTTTTATATCCACTGTATAATGTTTGCAAATTAAATTGTATCTGTATGGTTTGTTTTGATTTATGTAAATTTAAGATTGCCTGTCATATGTGATAATTTAATAAAGATGTTCTCGTTTAAAAAAAAATACATAAATAACTGACCTAGATGACCTGATTATCAGCACAGGGTCTGGAGGAACCATCTGAAAGGATGGGAGTGAACAGCTTTTTCCGCTTATCCATCCTGAGGGGAGGCTGTGGTGTTCTTTTCAAATTTTCAAGTTCTGTTCAAATGAGGTACTCTCTGGTGAAGACCAGGAAGGTTTATTTTAATGTAAGCGGTCTAATGATCTCTTGGTAACTGAGAAGGGGCATCAGCGAGATGACATTGGAGGTGGTGATAACATTATGTATATTTCATTCCAGTTAATGCCTCCCTTTCCCTTGGATATACAACCCTCAACCACAGCAACATGTTTATACAACCCCCCATCCCAGGGCACATGTTTATACAATTCCCCCGTCCCAGGCCACTTGTTTGAAGCCTGATTCACAGATCTTTCCCCTCTTAGAAAGGGTGATGGAGATATCACCTATGAAAGGCAATTAAGGCCATTATCTCCCTGGAGACGGAAGGCACACCTTTGTTTAGGGTTACAGCAGTATTTTGCTGTACTGCCTACCCTCATGGGGTGAAAAAGAGAGGAGACCAGAATGAATGGGCTAATGGGAAAACAGTAGAGTTCAGTGGCTTGTATGTACCATAATAATTTTCTTATAACTTCCCCATTTTATGGTTTAATAATCTAGCAGAGATTATGGGAAGAGGCACCTTTATCTTGCTGTTTTGCTTTCCCCCAAACCAAGGGACATGAAGAACATGAGTGTGGAGTACATATACAGCTCATCACCATCACAGGCTTCAGTTTCATAATTTTAATCTGTCTGAAGGTACCTGCTGCTTCTGCCTTTTTTAATCCTGTAGTAAGATGTGTGGTGAGTTAATGTAGAGAGCTATTAGATTATCTAGTGCCAAATATACCTTCTAAGCTCTGGGAGGTTGGTGCAGGTCATTTCCATTTGGGATGCGCATCTAGACTTGGTTGTACCAGAAGCTAACATAATTCATCTTGGATTATTCATTCATCTAATTTGCGATGTAGTTTGAACCTCAGACATCTTACTAGTATTCACTGCTGTGCCATAGTACAAGCAGCAGTGCCAGTAACAGAAGCTCCTGCATTTCACCGCTGAGATGGAGTGATGTTGACAAATGTCACCATTATACCAGTAAACAAGCAGACGCTGCCAACAGAAATCTCATCACTACACCAGTAAACAAGCAGATGCTGCTAACAGAAATGTCAGTACTACACCAGTGGACAAGTAGGTGCTACTAAAAGAAATGTCATTAGTACACCAGTAAATAAGCAGGTTGCTTAAAAGAAATGTCATCATTATCCCAGTAAGAAAGGAGATGCTACTAACAGAAATCATAGAATCATAGGAGATTACTAGGCTATCGACCCGGAGGTCATTTTAAGCGTAGCTGTTTCAACCCAATGTAATACCGTACAGGTACTAGTCAACACCCAAGATTGCATTTAGTGTTGACTGCCCATGTCCAGGAGGAATGTGGGCACTATCCCCAGTAAGAATTTATGGTGCCTAATCCACTCATCCATGTTCCTCTTGAACAGTGTCATAGAGGATGTTCTTCGTGTTTCACTATTGCAGTCATCACACTTGGGTTATCCTTAGGCAGGCCTCAGGCCCAAATACTGTGGGCACAGGTTTTATCGTCGCGCCGGCGGTGTTTGCTGTCGCTACTGAAGTCAGGTCATCAGGGGTATAAAAACAGGCAACCGACGGCATTACATCAGTCTTTCTTGCCAAGGAAGCAGAAAGCAAGCAGTTTGCACGAAACGGGTTGGCGCTACCTGAGTTTTTTTTCGAAATTGAATCATCATCTTGAAGTCACAAAGCTAAGTACCCCATTGGGGATCCTTTTTTCTTGCTCTAACTGATGTCAGAAAAAGTTAACAATTGTCTCACCTGTGGAAAGCAAATACCACACCGAGATTTCCATTCTTACTGAGTCACCTGTTTAGGCCCAGACCGCGACGTACCTCTCTGTCGGTTTTGTGCTTTGTTCAACGCCCAAACTATTCGTCATCGGGCCCCTATTGTAGCTAAATACTTTTGTTCTCGATCTCCATATTTCAAAATGGCTTTGGTAAGCCATCTGACTACCGATCTTCTGAAAAACCGTAAGGATAAAGACAGAGACAGACCCCACAGGTCCAAAACTGCTGACAACGCTTCCATTAAGCTAGTCGCCAGTTCACCGGTACTCAGGCGCCTTCACAGCCCCTGATGCCTACTTTGATGGATTCACAGGCCACTATCGAGCCCTGTTCGGAGTCCAGTATGCCGCAAGACTCTTCTTTGACTACGGAACCTGCGGATGTCTCTACCTTGGATGGGTCTGGAGCCGCTGTGCAGGCACCGGCTTCTGAGGAAGCTCTTCACACTACCGATATTCGACACAAACTGATGACTTCTTTCACATCTTCAGTTCTTTCTAAAACTACCGAGTTTCTAAGGCCAAGAGTACGAGCTACGCCTAAAAAACCGACAACCCAATCTCAAGTGCCTGCCAGAAGACCTGATCATGCTAATTAGGGGAAGCCAGCCTTCCCCTGCTAAAAGAAAAAGAGACTTATCCCCAGTAGCTTTATCTGACCGAGTCCGACTCTGAGGTTTCTGATTATGAAGACATGCACTTATCTGCCTATGAGGATTTAGATGCAGAGGAATCCATTCCTTCTGCCTCCCCTCCAGAGGATTTTTTTTTGTGAAACCCTACATACTTTGAGAGAGCATTTCCATTGGGAATGCCAGGATTATCCTCAGTCCAAAACGAGACTCGGGGAATTTTTAGAACTACCACAGCACAGACCCTTAGCTATCCCTCCTGCTCTGGATGCTGTGGATGATGTCTTTATGGAATCCAGTCCAACTCCTGATGCTTTACCCTCTGGTCCAAGGAAACCTTACAGGTACTACAGAGTCCCTGACTCTCACAAATTTCTCTTCAAAAGCCCTACTGCTGGCCAAGAGGTCATCTCCCAAGGACCTAAAGGAATAAAAGTAACTACAGCTAAGAATCCCACCCCCTCGGACAGGGATTCCCGAGCTTTAGACAGATGGGGCAAAAAGGTATACACCTCTGCAACTCTCGTCATTAGAGCATTAAATTGTAAGTTCCACATGCTGAAATACCAGCAACATACTATGGAACTCATTAAGCAAAAATGATCTACCTTTCCTGACTGCGCAGAAAATAAAACATCACTGGAGCCTATGCATTTTACAAGCCAAGTCAGCAAGCATACCCTGCAATTTGAGGTTGATGCCATAGAAGCATCTTGCAGGGCAGCAGTCACAGGTTCTGTACTTAGAAGGCATGCCTGGTTTAAGCAACAGACCTTGCCAGACCACGCCAAATCAAAATTATTGGATGCTCCCCTGAACAAGGACAATCTGTTTGGCACCAAAGCAGAAGTTGTTTTAAAAAAGATGGAAGAAAAGGCTAAGTCTATGCAGACAGTCAAATATTTTTTGTAAATGCAGCCTCCAAGATTTAGTAGGCATTGCCCCTCAAAACATTGGTCCTTTCCAGCACCCTCAAGGACATTTCAAATTAGACCCAGGGGAAACAGACCCCCCCAGATTACAGTCTCAGGGTATGCAGAGATCTAAGCAATGGAGTACCCCCACTTCTAAAGCAGGGAGTGCTAAGCCACCCCCTTACAGAAATAATTCACAATGACTTCTCAACTCCACTACTCACCTCTACCCAATTGCTCATTCCCCTAGGAGGAAAACTTGCCCACCATGCAAAAAACTGGACCTCCATCACCAACGATCGATGGGTCATCGACATGTATCCCAGGGGTACAAATTTTATTTCCACACGTTGCCAACCCCAAAAGGGTTCCCAGACATTCCTCCAAACCAGTGGGCAGAGGCACAAAACCAAATTCAGTCCCTGCTCTCTATAAGGGCAATTCAGCCTGTCCCTGCAGAACAGATAGGCCAAGGTTTTTATTCCAGACTTTTCCTGGTACCCAGAAAAGAGGGCACCTGGTGCCCAATCTTAGAGCTATCCATTCTAAACACCTTCCTGGTGATACCAAAATTCAAAATGCTCACCCTACAGCAGCTTCTCCCTATGCTATCCAAGGATGTCTGGTTAGCCACCCTAGACCTAAAGGTGGCCTATCTTCACATCCCAATAAGGGACTCCTGCAGGAAATATCTATGTTTCAGGCCAGGATCTATTCATTATCAGTTCTCTGCACTTCCCTTTGGCTTACCCACTGCTCCCAGAGTTTTCACAAAATGCCTGGCTCCAGCCACTGTGTATTGCAGACAGAGAAATATTCAAATTTACCCCTACTTGGACGATTGCCTAATTCAGGCAGATAGTCAAGAAAGGTTGTTGCAGCACCTGACATTTGTAAAGGACCTTCTAACCTCCCTGGGGTACACTATCAATGAAAAGAAATCCAAACTAGTCCCCAGTCAAAAAATTGTATTCCTGGGAGCAAGCTTGGACACAGCATCCCAGATGGCATTCCTTACTACAGAAAAACAAGCCTATCTGACAGGCTTCTTAGCTCAAATGGCCACCAGAACCCAGCTATCCACAAGGAAAATCCTGCAGGCTGTAGGGTTCATGGCCTCCTGCATTCTACTAATTCCATATGCCAGACTGCATATGAGGAAACGTCAGTGGTACTAAAAAGCCTTTGGTGCCAACATTCTCAGGACCTGGAAGCTCTCATACCTATGATACCTTCTCTAAGGAAAGAGTTCCTTTGGTGGGCAGCAGCATGCAACCACAACAAGGGGTTTCCCTTTACACAACCCCATGCTGCCCAGACCCTAACCACAGATGCATCAGATTATGCCTGGGGTGCACATCTGGATGGCAGGTGCATTCAGGGTCACTGGAGCCCAAATCAAATTCATCTGCACATCAACCAAAAAGAGATGCTGGCTGTTCAGCACGCTCTGGCAGCTTTCAGATCCCTAGTGTCACAAGGGCCCTTACTAATCAAAACCAACAACACCACAGTGATGTGGTACATAAACAAGCAGGGGGATACCCACTCTGCAGGCTAACCATGACCCTGTGGAACACGGCCTCAGCCATGCATATTCAACTGCAAGCTCAATTCCTGCCAGGCAACCAAAACTCTCTAGCAGACAACTTAAGCAGAAATCTCCTAGACCCACACGAGTGGCAATTAAACCACAACACCTTTAGCCTTGTGACCCAGAAATGGGGTACTCCGAAGGTGTACCTATTTGCTTCCCCCTACAACCACCAGCTCAGCAAATTCTGCACCAGGATACCTCACCGCAAGGCCTGGAATGTGGATGCCCTATCCTTCCAGTGGGCAAACCTCTCAATCTATGCATTTCCCCCTCTACCTCTTCTTACAAGAGTATTTCTCAAGATAAGGGAGGAAAGACCAAGGGCAATCCTGATTGCTCCAGACTGGCCACGCCAACACTGGTACCCACTATTGCGCAGTCTGTCACCATTGCCTCCATGGCACCTACCCCAAATCCCTACTTTCCTGACTCAGCAGGAAGGGACAGTTCTTCCATCCACAGTTGCAGACCCCAAACCTTGCATCCTGGCTTATCCCTTGACTTCTCCTCCAGTGCCCAGCCTAAGCAAATGGATACTGGATGTCATACATGAAGCCAGATGACCCAGTACAAGGCAATCCTATGCTGACAAGTGGAAAAGATATTGTTCCTGGATTCACACTAAAGGAGTTGATATAGCACAGCCCTCCCTTACCTCTCATCCTGGATTACCTAGCAGACCTACTCCACAGAGGCCTGTCCTTCTCCTCCATTAAGATCCATGTTTCTGCCATCTCTGCTCATTACAGTACTGAGCCACCTCTCTTTTCTCACCCTCTCATCAAGCAGTTCCTGAGAGGGGCTAACAACTTAAGGCCACCAAGAAGAGCACCCACTCCTGCTTGGGACCTTAACTTTGTGTTGAAAAAGCTCACACTATCCCCCTTTGAGCCTGCAGCTTCAGCAGAGTTAAAATTCCTCTCTTTGAAAACAGCAATGCTTCTGGCCATTACTTCAGCTAGAAGAGTGTCTGAGCTACAAGCAGTTATGGTTGTGGAACCCTTCATTATTTTTCATGCAGACAGGGTCTCCCTCAGGACTAACCCAGCTTTAATGCCTAAAGTGGTATCCAGTGTAGCTGTCAACCAATCTATCCATTTGCTCACCTTTTTCCCTAATCCTCAAAATAAGGGGGAAAGGATCCTGCACTCTCTAGATGTGCACAGACAGCTCAGATTCTACCTTGATAGGACTAAGCCCTTTAGGAAATCTGACCAGTTACTAGTCAGCTTTGCACCAGGGACAGAGGGCAAGGCCATATCAAAACAAACCATCTCCAAATGGATAGCACACTGTATCCATTTCTGTTACAAACACCATGGGAAACCACTCCCTCAGGGAGTCAGAATGCATTCCACTAGGGCAACTTCAACCTCTACAGCCTTTCTCAGAGGAGTCCCTACCAGGGATATTCTTGAAGCTGCTACTTAGAGTTCTGTTCATACCTTCACCAAGCATTACCACCTGCCTATCTTTCAAATCCAGGGTGGGCTTTGCAACAGCAGTCCTGTAGGGCATACTAGCCAGCCCCAGCTCTTCTTGACTACCTCCATCCATTCTTCAGCTTTGGGAATCAAACCAAGTGTGATGACTGCAACAGTGAAACACAAAGAACATAGTACAGTTGTGTACACTTACCATAAATGTAGATGTTCGAGTGTATTCACTGTTGCAGTCCCGGTTTCCCACCCTCCAGCCCCCTTGTATCTCTCTCTCTCTCTCTTCCTCACAGGGCTATTGGTATTTACATTTTACTGGTGGTGTTTTTCCATCATAACTTAGCTCCCTATTTGGGGGCTCCTGACATTTGGGGCAAGAAAAACTGATGTAATGGCATCGGCTGCCTGTTTTTATACCCTTGACGTCAGTACTGAAGCGACAGCAACCGATTCAGAAATACTAAGTGTCTGGTATTCGGGCCAAATGAGGGCTATCCCTGGCAGGATAACCCAAGTGTGATGACTCCAACAGTGAATACACTTGAACATCTACATTTATGGTAAGTGTACACAACTGTACTTTCTCTGTTTCACATGAATTTGGTAGCCTGTTCCAAAGACGTGGTAGTTGCTGAGAGATCAGTCTGTCCCTCCGGCATGTCCTATTTAAGTTGCAGATCATATTTAAGCCCCTGGAATGGGTAACCCTAGACCCATTTGATTTACTGATATGCAGTAAGTTCATTAGGTTTGGGTCTTGGGTTGCTCTGTAGGCCAGGCATAAGTCTCCCCTAAGAAGTCTATACAATACGGAGTACAGTGACAGGGACTTTAGTCGGTCCATTTAAGGCACATGCTGGAGGCCCTTGATCATCTTTGATAGAAACCTCTAAGGTCTCTCTAATTGCTGTAGGTGTTTAGTATGTTACGTAACCTAATGGGGCGTTATACTCACTTATAGGCTGGATAAGTGCTGAGTATAGGGGTTATAACTTCTTTTGCTGTTGAGGTGATGCCTTTACTAATTAAGTGAGCTACGTGGAAAGCATTCCTTAAAAGGACAGATGCGCAGTTAAGATTGCTGTCAACCTGTGATCCCAGGTCCCTTACCAGCTCATGGGTACGTAGGGTTATTGATTTGATAGTGTGAAGTGACATAGTTTGCGCCAAAGGGAATGATGATGCATTTCTTTGCATTCAGTTTGAGACCATGACTAATACACCAGTCATTGGTCTGTCACCACTATACCAGTGGACAAGTGGGAGCTACTTCAAAGTGATCCAGCGGCTGTTTTCCTGTAATATGGATTGATTGACCAGGTGTGAGCAAGGGAGCTATACTATTGACCATTTTATTTGTGACCCGACTCTTACATAGCTGTTTAAGGATTCAGTAGTGACACAATAAACAGAAAATGAGATGTTTGCTATGGTCTCCATCACCATTTTTTCAGCCATCATACAGAAGAAAAGCAGTTGTGTGCTTAAATGTTACATGTAGCATCTTGTATTACTGTTTACACAGCTTGGGGCACACTTACCTTTCTCCGCTGTACATTTGAGCCAGAATTGTGTTTTTCAGTGTGTGCTGTAGTTTTACAGTGGGAAGGATTATAGTTGTGTTGACCACTTCTGACTTCCTTGGAATTGTAGTTGCATGTGCTGTATGACTTTTAATGGCATCTCTCATGCCTGGAATAGAACAGTGCTCTGCTGATGAGTGGTGGGGTACATTTTTACATTTCCATATTTATTAATTAATTATTTTATTTATGTTAAATGAGGGTTCTTATTCAGATTAGAAAAGACCAGCATTATTAAGCAAACAAAAGCTGAAGTCCCACATTAAAGGCTGACCATCCAACAAACGTGTAAACAAGAAGAGCAAAAGACAATCAAAGACCAGGCTGTATAGCAATGAAACACCTTTAATAAAATAACAATAAAAAGCAATAAAAAGATGTAGCAGCCAAATCCAAGATAAGCACTTTCAGGTGTGTACCCTTCTTCAGATAAAACACTGAACTACATCACAGCATTTTAAAGTAATGAAGACCAGTTAGTCAGTAATGCACCCTCCTTCTTTTCAAAATAGGCGTCAATGGAATTAACACATTCAAGCCCAGAGCCCTATCTGCTGAAAGTTCACTGATCCACTTAGTCTCATTCACTTCAGTGTGGTTCACTAAGTCCCCACCTCTAATACTACTTTTCACAACCTGCAATACTGAGAACTTAAAGGCATGCCCTGGATTTACATGAGTATGCTGGAACAATGCATTGTGTACCTGACCCAACCTTATGTCTGACAAATGTTTCAGAATCCTCGGTTTAAACGTGCAGTTAGTCTTCCCTACATAGAAGAAAGTGCATGAATGACACTGTGCGATATATACTACATTACGAGCCCTGCAATCTGCATAGTGATGCGTGTAATAACTTTTCTTAGTAACGGAATGTATAAAGGAATCTGTGCTCTGAATATGTGGACAAGCTTTGCAACCCCTGCACCTATAAGTCCCTTTCTTAAAGGACTGCTTGCTTCGCATCCCCCTATTCTCATAGCAGAGCATATCCTTCAGGTTACGGTTCCTTTTGAAACAAAAGGATGGTTTCTGGCCCACCAAATTACTAAGCTTGTCGTCAGTTAACAAAATCTCCCAATTCTGTCTCGCTATATTGCATATTCCACCTATATCTGCATTGTATGTTAGCATCATACAATGTTTATTCCTATCATACACCTTGTTGTTACTCTTCTTACCCGCTTCAATACTTAATCCTTCTGTCTTATAATACCAAGGACGGGCTTGACCTTTACTGAGTTCTACAGTATCTTGCATTATGTCTACTAATTTGTTCTCATTATAACCCCTCCGTACCGAGTGTGTATTCAGTCTGCTTATTTCCTGTTCAAACTGCTGGTCACTTGTGCATAAGCGCAATATCCTATTAACCTGTCCCTTAACAGTATTGGTGAATGTATGCCTTGGGTGCATACTACTATAGGATAGCAAACTATTTTTCCAGCATGGTTTCCTGTATAGGGAAGTGTATAACCTGTTACGATCACTGTAGGAAATCTATAGATTCCTCTGAAGAATGAGTGGTGAATCTTAAGAAATCTGTACTCTTTTCCATGTAATTCACAAAGCATGCTAGTTCAGTGGATGTAGCCGTCCACAAAATAAAAATATCATCCACGAACCTAGCGTAATAGCATAAATTCATCTTCCAGTCATGGGATGTATCAAAGATGATGTCATCCTCCCAATGCGCCAACACCAAGTTGGCATATGTGTTGGCGCATGGGGTACCCATTGCTATGCCTTGTTTTTGCCTATAAAAACTACCCTGACTCAAAAAGATGTTATTTTTCAATACCATCACTAATATGCATATAATCAACCTATTTCTACTGCCTCTATTGTTCGTCTTGGCCTTCAATATCGAATCAATAGCCCTGATACCATATTCATTATTAATGACCATAAAAAGGTTATTGATGTCCAGCGTAACCAACAGGTAATTCCACCCATTGTTAGCTTCAAGATAATTATGCAAACTCGTAAGAAAATGCCCCGTGTCCTTCAAAATTCTAGGGTACTCATTTAATAAGTCCTTCAGTGTACATTCTAACCATATGGACAAATTCTCAGTCATCCATCCCCTCCCTGAGACTATCTGTCTCATTGGAGGGTCCTTGGGATCCCTGTGGATCTTGGGTAGGGATTTAAATTCTGGGATGGCGGGATGTTCTATCCATAAAAACTTAAATAATTCCTCATCAAGTACACCTTCCTGCTTCAGCTGCCATAGCCCATCTCTAAGACCAGAAACAACTCTTTTAACGTGTAATGGTGAAATCTGCTGAAACGTATATACATCACTAAGTATTTACATAACTTTATTAAGATAAAAATCCTGATTCATAATGACTGCCCCCCCCCCCATCTGCAGGTTTAATAATTATTTGATCGTCACATTTTAGTATATCTAAAGCCTTCTTTCTGCTGCTGTCAAGTTATAAAACCTATCTCTGCCACTGTCATTAAGAAAAGTTTGTAAATCACGCTCCCGTGTCCTAAGAAAAGTTTGCAAGGTAGGGTGCATATGCGGTATAAATGTACTGGGTTGTTTTAATATAACAGCATTTTCACAGGCTGCATCTCCATATATACATTTCAAAGAAACATTCTTAATAAAATACATACGTTCAATCATAACATCACTGTAAGTAGCTCTTGTGCTTGGTACAAAGGCCATGCCTTTGATGAGAACAGAAATCTGTTCTCCAGATGCTATATAATCATAAATGTTAAAAACAATGTCACCAGTCATGTCGAAATTCTCAGTTTCTTCATTTGCCTGTTGATGGATAGACTCTGTTGTCACTCTGCCTTCTTTTTGACCAGGACAGGTAGTTGAAAAAATGGGGGTATATCCACTGTGGTATTCACCTGAACTTTCGGTCAAACTCCCAGTCTTTCGGTCTGATTCATTATCCTAGGTGTCTGTTCTTGCATAGCTTTTCAGCCGACACTCCCCTATCAAGATTTTGATTGGTGGGAGCTGTCCTTTCACCAAAACTGTCCATACTGATTCGGTGTGCCTCCTTACTACTTGAGTTAACCAGGACGGTATTATACTGTTCATGAGTGGAGGCCCCAATCTCTTGTATCTGCAGCCCAGCATTATTGCTTATACAGGAGCAGTGCTGTTTGGCAGTACATTAATTTCATCTAAGATGTAGTAGCAAGTTATAAAGTTGATGAAAGCATGATGCGATGATTAGTGTAGCACATTTCTGTAGTGGCTGTAAAATGTTCAAAAAGTGTGGCAAAGCAGAATCCTTTGAGCATGACTTTCAGACTCGGACATGAAAAGGAGTTGGTGACCAACATCCATGGATCCTTGTTGCCTTAAAACTTAAACTACCAACTACATTGGAATGGCAGTGGTCACATGATATTTCAAGGGTGGCATTCAGTAGAAGTCAGTGATGTGGTTGTGAAAAAACAAAAGCATAGCATAAGAAATCTGTTTTCATTTTTCTACCCATTCCTATTTTTTTTTAATGTAACATAGGTAATTTCTTCTTCATGTGCAGCAGGCACTGAATTTGTAGGGTTAAATTGGATGACTCATGAAAAATATTTCCAGTACAAAGGTGTATTATTCTTTGTAGTCAATGCTAGTGGTCTTGTGTCACATGATGTGTCAAAATGTTTTACCCATGCAGAGCTTCTGTTCATTTTTTTAATGATCACTTTCATCCTACCTTGTTCTTTACTCTGCCACAGAAGTCTGTTCTGCTTGCTTCTGTATTATTCACATTTACTTGTTTTAAATACAGACTGTATTCCAAGACATATGAAATCATGTTACTCATTTTACCTATTCTGCTGATCCACTCAGGAAATATGTTTGGTCAAGTATTAAGAACCTAACACAAGACAGGAGTACTCTTGTCTTTAGTGAGTGTGTGTGTGTGTGTGTGTGTGTGTGTGTGTGTGTGTGTGTCTCACTGCTGCAATCCTACAGGTGTTAGTGCTTCAACAGACAACACACACCTTTGATGTTGGTGTGGGAATAAAATCCATGGCCTGAATCATAGGGTATTAGGAAGTTACTAGGCTATTGGCCCTGAGGCTCTTATAAGCCTAGCCAAGAGTTTAGCCCATGTTTAGACAAATCAGTGCCCGATGCCCTCCCTGTCCAGCAGGGACACGGGTGGAATCCCAGGGATGTATTTTCTATTTCCCATCCAGTTATCCAGGTTGCACTTAAAAAGGGGTAAAGAGGTACTCTGCTTGACATGGAGAGGGAGAGTCTATTCCACAGATGGGGGAACCTCTGGGACACAAATCTGTCTTGCCAACAAGTCCTATTGATGTCACAGACCAGGTTGAGGCTGTGTGTGTGGGTTACTTGAGTGGAGCTTGACTTGCGGATATGCAGCAGTCCCATCGAGGTGGGGTCCGAGATCACCTCTGAGGAGTCTGTATGAAACAGAATAGAGGGATAGGGCTTTTAGCCTGTCTGTGTATGGTAGATTTTTGAGGCCCTGGATTCTCCTGGTGAGGAAACTCTGTGGTCTCTCCAGCTGCTGCATGTGCTTTGTGAGGTACATGCCGAATGGAGCATTGTACTCAATAATGGGCCTTATAAGGGAAGAATACAGAGATAAAGTGAGAACAGTCACCACGAGCAGTAACCTTCATAGAGAGAACCAACCCAAGCTCCTCTCACACATTGAAAAATATCCAATTTTATGGAAATATGTAAAAAATTCATTTATTGGAAACAGAGAATAAGCGCTTTCGCATAGTTAAACTATGCTTCATCAGAAGAATACAGAGATGTTATGACCTCTTTGTCTCTGGATGAGATGCCCTTACTTATGAGGTGGGCCATGTAGAAAGCTTTCCGTACAATGGAAGCAACACGGTGGTCAAAAATTAGGTTGCTATCAATCTGAGTGCCCAAATCCCTCATGACTGACTGTGTGCTTGGACATTGTTATTAATGTGATAATTTGTGGGGACATCTCTTTCCCCAAAGGGTATGATGATGGATTTTTTTTATTCAGCTTGAGGCCATGTTTCTGGCACTAGTCATTTGTTTGGGTGAGACCCTCTTAGAGGATGTCCATGTCACTAGGGGAATTGATAACAGCACCCAGCTTGCAGTCGTCTGCAGACTTAGTCAGCCATAACCCACTAGTTTTGGCCTGCACCTCAGAAAGGTATGTCCAAAATAACAGAGGCCCCAAGACCAAACCCTGGGGTACGACACTCGATAGTGTCTACTACTTGAGGTGGCTTCCCCTATTTTGACCAGGTGGGTTCTATCAGTGAGTCAGTTAGCTACCCATCCGGTAACATACAGATTGATGCCTAGTTGAGAGAGTTTGTATATTATGCCTGAGTGGGGAATAGTGTCGAAGGCTTTAGCCAGGTCAAGGTAGGTGGTGTTTACTGTCTTCCACCACCTACCTTGACCTGGCGAAAGCCTGGTCAAGGTAGGTGGTGTGTTCTGTCTTCCACTCGTCCATGGCTTTGGTGACTGTCTCAAAAAAGTCAACCAAATTTAACAGACATTGCCTCCCCTTGATGAAGCCAAACTGTGTGAGATTGAGTGTTTGGAGGCTGCCAATGTCCTTGTTAATGGGGGTCTATGATAATCTGTTCCATGGCCTTACAGATCAGGCTAGTTAGGCTGTTGGATCTATAATTTCCCCAAATCGGTGGATGCTCCACCTTTGTGTAAAGGGATGACATTGGCTGTCCTCCACTCACTTGGGACAAACCCAGTACTTGGGCTTTGGTACTAGGGTGCCTAATGGTGCTGCAAGTTCCTGCCTGAGTTCATGCAGCCTGGGATGTTATCGGGTCCCGTGGAGGCTGTATTTTTTGCCTTTGAGAGAGCAGTGATGAACTGATCCCTAGATATAAAGGGGAAGGGGACAGGTATTGGGAATGTCCTGATTTACTGATGGGGGGACAGAGGGATGAAATTGTCGCTGAATCTGTCAGCCAGCAAGTTTGCTATATCTATGGCATTTGTATGTGCGATGTCCTTGACCACCAGTTCTGAACAGATCTGGGGGCTACCTTTGAGATTACGGACATATGTGAAGAAGGCCATATGACTGTCTCTAGTAGATGTGGCCAATTTGGACTCGATGTTTGCTTTGGTAGCTGGATTATTTATCTAAAACTAACACTGCAGTGCAATATGGTAGGGGTTCTGCAATCCTGAGTTTGCAGTCCTGATGAAAAGTTAAAATGAAACTCCATCTGTCAGAGTTGGTGTTGAGATCGGATGTACAACATCCTATAGCATGAATTAAAAAGAACAGGGGAAGTTCCCAGTTGCACTAAACAAATCTCCCTAAGACGGTATGAATATCAGCTTAGGTCTGCCATGAAAAAAGGCCATTGGCCTAGTCACGATGAAACACTGAAATATACAGTCGTTTGCTAGCAATAACTTTTATTAATTACAGATCTCTTTAATGAGGAATTATTCAGATGACTTACTTCTGCAGAAATTGTGCATATTGACTGATATTGGTGGATTGTAATGACATAAGTCTGAGTGGCCTTTTATGGTTGAAATGTTCTGAATTTGTCAGTTCTGTCATTATTGGTTCATATGTTTTGTTCTGTTGCTTACTCACTGAAAAAAGTTCAAAACTATAAATGTAAAACACGCTGTAACAAGCGGTGCTGTGTTATACAAGGGATATAATTTAATTATTATATTATAATTTAATACACTCAGGAAGGTGAATCAAAGGACTTTTGCATGGTCCTAAAATGTATGCAAGGGGCCTGTGATTTGAAAACAGCACAATGGTAAACTTAATCTGCCACTGGCCAGAAGTATTTTCTTCGAATGTGGGTTTCAATGCTGTTTCAGTGAATGTGAGTTTCAAAGGCATAGAAGATTTAATGCCAAGTCTGTTTCCATTATGAGACTGTATTGCTTTCCTTAGAAAATATCTATCAGTGTTTGTGCTATAAAATTTGAAAAAAAAAACTTTTAAATTAAATCCAAATGTCTGTAATAATTGTAGAAGTAAAGCAGAAAACAGTATGCATACAGAGTTTTGAACAGTGTTTATGGCAACTGGGGAGAAATGAAGAAATAGCCAAATAATGGAACACTGGAGTGGCTGCATGGGGGGTACCAAAATTACAAGCATTTTGCTTTCACATACAAAAATATGGGGGATACAATTTAGGGAAATGGACTGCCAAGGAATACGCAAGTCAAAAAAGGTTGGAAAGCACCGTTTTAAATGGTCTTAAGTTTGAAACACGGATATCTGTCATTATTTTCTGACTTCAGTGTTCAATGATATGCCAGTGATTTGAGAGAAAAAACACAATTTTATGAAAAAAATGAATAAAAAAATATGAGGCGCAAATCTGGGCATTCTCTGAAAATTAGTACATTTGAGACATATGATACTGACTTCATGCCCCTTCCACCCAGGCTCTGCCATTCTGGGGACACAACACAAGTTACTGTAGGGTACCAGAAGTGGAAGATGACAATGGTTGTACCAGGGGCTCAGGAGGTATGCTTACAGAATACAGAATTCCACAGCTCAGTTGTACTAAACGTTATGGCTTAAAAAGATGGACATTAACTTTCAAATAAACTGCATCTTCTCCGAGTCAGTCTTAACAAATCTTACTGCAGTCCATATTCTAAAATCTTATATTAGTCTTACATTTGATTCAGCCATTTCCTTTCATTTTAAAAAGCAAGGATTAGTCGCAGTAGAAAACTAACCTAGTGATAGAAGCTGGAAAAGTCTTATGACACAAATGTTGACAAGCGTCCGAGGAAACTAGTGCCATTTGCAAGTGCTTAACACATATTAAACTTGTGTTTACCAACTTCCAATTCATAGTGTCAATGAAATAAGATCTCTTGGTACATTTATAACTAATTTGTTGCCCTTGTAGGCTATACTCTTAGGGAATTCTATGTCCTCTGTAGTTCTAGAAAGAAGGCTTTGTAATCAGTGGCATTTGTCAGCAGCTATTAATAAACTATATCTGGCATTATATACCAGCAGAAAAGTAGAAAAAGCATCTGTTTCATGTGTGTGTCTCTTACAATGGACTGAAATAAATAAGAAAATCTGATCAGCTCTCTGCTAAACACTTGCACAGTATTTTGATATGAACATGACTGCAATTAGAACATTAGCCATCAACATTAAATCACGCATCACTCTTTTCAAAATGAATGCAGTTCAAAAATTAAAAAAAATTCTGGGTCAAGGCAAAACGTAGGGCCACCGAGGACTCTGCCATAGTTTTGCAAATAATGTAAAATCCTTCAGTTTTGTATAATAGATAAACTACTGCAGAAAATATATCCCGATTGCAAAATTATCATGCAGTGCGTCAGGTTACTAATATATCTAATCTAATAACACAGGTAACAATTAGGTTGTTACTGAAAATTACAGTGCAACAGCGATATGCATTCTGGAGTCTAGAGGGCATTTTAATGGCAAGGGATGCGACTAAATAAACAAAATGTCACTGTCTATCTCATTACACATCCTGCTAAAGCTAAAAAAAATAGTCATAATTATAGCTCTCTACATTCACCTTTTGGTTTTAGGTATTTATAATGTGCAAACAGCTGCCAATTATGTATTCATAAACACGTAAAGGATTGCCAGTAACTTCATTTTTCTTGTTTGTATTTTTTAGCCTTGCATTTCTTTGCTAAAGTACACTGTAATGTAATACCATTTTTTATATATTATCAAATTATACCAAAAATAACAAAAGGCACAGCGATATCCGTAATGTTTACTATTACAAAGATGAGTGCTTTCGTCTTGTATAATCAAGACTTCAGATAATTAAAAAGGTCACCCAGCCATATGTAACTACATTTAAAAACAATCATATGATCAAATGTAAAATACTTAAGTATCATAACAACTTAAAACTTGTTACCATTTTATAAACTTCCATAGACCACCCAAATACACACTGCTCCAATATAAAATTGGAATACTAAATAATGTATGAACTGATGAACAATCTATAACATATAACATAAAACTGTGTCTATCTCTCACAAGCATGGTACTTTAATAAACTTCTAATTGAAATGACGTTATTAGCTCCTGGGGGTACTGAGCTGTTTAAGTAGAGCTGCCACCGTAATTCACGTTTTTCAAGTATTATCCCCATGGAACTGCCCGAAGACTCCGTTGTAACTGTTCTAATATTGAAAATAGAAAACTATGATGCTGATGTGCATTTATGTGTTTAAACAAAGCGTTTGCATTGTTTCTTTTGTTAATTTCATAAATATGCTCTTTGAACTTTCATTCTGTTTTTCCAATGGAAAATGCACTATATTGTTGACATACTGCAATGTAAACCACTCTGATAGTGTGACAGTTATATTGCCCTTTAATATTAAAATTCATGGCCCCTGCTGAGACAGTATCACCGGTTAAAATGTATTTGCAATAACTGCAGCCACTCACTAAGCATATCCCTTCACTTATGGAATGGAATGTGGTATTTTGATCTATGAGTCTGTATAAGTGCCTAGTTTTGTCCAGATTCCAGCAGCTATAGAAATGTTCCTTTTTACTTACAATTACACATTTCTTAATGTTGTAGAATACTTTGAGTGCATGTTGTTCTGTAATTTGTGGAAGACTTACATACTTCCAACTTATAGTAATTCAATAATGTGCTTAGCTAAATCCATTATAACTGTCTATCATGATAAATGGGAATGGGCGGCCACGGTGATGCAGTGGTTAGCATTGTCGCCTCACAGCAAGAGGTTCTCCGGTTCGATCCTCGGCTGCGGTGCCTTCTGTGCGAAGACTGCATGTCCTCCCTGTGGTCGCGTGGGTTTCCTCCGGGTGCTCCAGTTTCCTCCCACATCCCAAAGACATGCAGTAGGTGGATTGGACACTCTAAATTGGCCCTAGGTGTGAGTGGGTGTGTGTGTGTGTGCCTTCTGTGGAAGGTTGGGCGCTGAGCTGGCAACTCGCCACTGTAAAACTCCACTGCCAATCATGAGCGGACAGGTGATCCGCTGTGGCAACCCCTTACCAGGAAAAGCCGAAAGAAGAAGAAGATCATGATAAATGGGAATAGAGCTGAGAAGAGGTACTCTAAATACTTTTAATTAAGTTGTTAGGAAAGTACATTCCTACCAGGCTGATGGACAAGCTGCCTCCACTTCATGCCACAAAGAGTGGAGTTTCTCACAGGTTAAAGAAATATGTAATTTATAAATGCCAGATAGATAGTAAAATTGTCGTGAATTTGATGTCTTCTTCGTAAGGATAGCCAGGCAAATATTACAAACTCAGGCTAAGTACATTCTCCAAAAAGAACCCAACAATTCAAAAATGGCACCATTGTTCTGCGTCATAGATGACACTACTGAATGTGAGACATTCATTTGGGTCCATATTATAAGCTAGTAGGGCCTCATATAGATTCTCCAGGGAGAATCAATCAGAGCAAAAAATGCCACCGTAGTTCACGTATCACAGATGGGAAGTTATTGAAAGTGAGCCATTCATGTTAGGCATCATGAAAAGCTATAACCCGACTGTTATGAGCTGCATACCAAAAAAAAGCCCCCTGCAATCCTGGGCTCTTTAAGCATCAGCATCAAAATATACAAATTATATAAAACATTATACAGACATAATCAAATACTGACAGACTAAATCATCTGAAAGAATAAACCTGTCTGTACATGCAATAAATAAACTTTATAACAAAAGAAAATTTGGTACATTTTGAAAGGCCAAGAATTGTTGTTTTTAAAAGTTTTTGTTTTTGCCTTTTTTAGTTTTACAGTGGGAAGGATTATAGTTGTGTTGACCACTTCTGACTTCCTTGGAATTGGAGTTGCATGTGCTGTATGACTTTTAATGACATCTCTCATGCCTGGAATAGAACAGTGCTCTGCTGATGAGTGGTGGGGTACATTTTTACATTTCCATATTTATTAATTAATTATTTTATTTATGTTAAATGAGGGTTCTTATTCAGATTAGAAAAGACCAGCATTATTAAGCAAACAAAAGCTGAAGTCCCACATTAAAGGCTGACCATCCAACAAACGTGTAAACAAGCAGAGCAAAAGACAATCAAAGACCAGGCTGTATAGCAATGAAACACCTTTAATAAAATAACAATAAAAAGCAATAAAAAGATGTAGCAGCCTAATCCAAGATAAGCACTTTCAGGTGTGTACCCTTCTTCAGATAAAACACTGAACTACATCACAGCATTTTAAAGTAATGAAGACCAGTTAAAATCAGTAATGCACCCTCCTTCTTTTCAAAATAGGCTTCAAGGGAATTAGCACATTTAAGCCCAGAGCCCTATCTGCTGAAAGTTCAATGATCCACTTAGTCTCATTCACTTCAGTGTGGTTCACTAGGTCCCCACCTCTAATACTACTTTTCACAACCTGCAATACTGAGAACTTAAAGGCATGCCCTGGATTTACATGAGTATGCTGGAACAATGCATTGTGTACCTGACCCAACCTTATGTCTGACAAATGTTTCAGAATCCTCGGTTTAAACGTGCAGTTAGTCTTCCCTACATAGAAGAAAGTGCATGAATGACACTGTGCAATATATACTACATTACGAGCCCTGCAATCTGCATAGTGATGCGTGTAATAACTTTTCTTAGTAACGGAATGTATAAAGGAATCTGTGCTCTGAATATGTGGACAAGCTTTGCAACCCCTGCACCTATAAGTCCCTTTCTTAAAGGACTGCTTGCTTCGCATCCCCCTATTCTCATAGCAGAGCATATCCTTCAGGTTACGGTTCCTTTTGAAACAAAAGGATGGTTTCTGGCCCACCAAATTACTAAGCTTGTCGTCAGTTAACAAAATCCCCCAATTCTGTCTCACTATATTGCATATTCCACCTATATCTGCATTGTATGTTAGCATCATACAATGTTTATTCCTATCATACACCTTGTTGTTACTCTTCTTACCCGCTTCAATACTTAATCCTTCTGTCTTATAATACCAAGGACGGGCTTGACCTTTACTGAGTTCTACAGTATCTTGCATTATGTCTGCTACTTTGTTCTCATTATAACCCCTCCGTACCGAGTGTGTATTCAGTCTGCTTATTTCCTGTTCAAACTGCTGGTCACTTGTGCATAAGCGCAATATCCTATTAACCTGTCCCTTAACAGTATTGGTGAATGTATGCCTTGGGTGCATACTACTATAGGTCAGCAAACTATTTTTCCAGCATGGTTTCCTGTATAGGGAAGTGTATAACCTGTTACAATCACTGTAGGAAATCTATAGATTCCTCTGAAGAATGAGTGGTGAATCTTAAGAAATCCGTACTCTTTTCCATGTAATTCACAAAGCATGCTAGTTCAGTGGATGTAGCCGTCCACAAAATAAAAATATCATCCACGAACCTAGCGTAATAGCATAAATTCATCTTCCAGTCATGGGATGTATCAAAGATGATGTCATCCTCCCAATGCGCCAACACCAAGTTGGCATATGTGTTGGCGCATGGGGTACCCATTGCTATGCCTTGTTTTTGCCTATAAAAACTACCCTGACTCAAAAAGATGTTATTTTTCAATACCATCGCTAATATGCATATAATCAACCTATTTCTACTGCCTCTATTGTTCGTCTTGGCCTTCAATATCGAATCAATAGCCCTGATACCATATTCATTATTAATGACCATAAAAAGGTTATTGATGTCCAGCGTAACCAACAGGTAATTCCACCCATTGTTAGCTTCAAGATAATTATGCAAACTCGTAAGAAAATGCCCGTGTTCTTCAAAATTCTAGGGTACTCGTTTAATAAGTCCTTCAGTGTACATTCTAACCATATGGACAAATTCTCAGTCATCCATCCCCTCCCTGAGACTATCTGTCTCATTGGAGGGTCCTTGGGATCCCTGTGGATCTTTGGTAGGGATTTAAACTCTGGGATGGCGGGATGTTCTATCCATAAAAACTTAAATAATTCCTCATCAAGTACACCTTCCTGCTTCAGCTGCCATAGCCCATCTCTAAGACCAGAAACAACTCTTTTAACATGTAATGGTGAAATCTGCTGAAACGTATATACATCACTAAGTATTTACATAACTTTATTAAGATAAAAATCCTGATTCATAATGCCTGCCCCCCCCCCCTTATCTGCAGGCTTGATAATTATTTGATCGTCACATTTTAATATATCTAAAGCCTTCTTTCTGCTGCTGTCAAGTTATAAAACCTATCTCTGCCACTGTCATTAAGAAAAGTTTGTAAATCACGCTCACATGTCCTAAGAAAAGTTTGCAAGGTAGGGTGCATATGCGGTATAAATGTACTGGGTTGTTTTAATATAACAGCATTTTCACAGGCTGCATCTCCATATATACATTTCAAAGAAACATTCCTAATAAAATACATACGTTCAATCATCACATCACTGTAAATAGCTCTTGTGCTTGGTACAAAGGCCATGCCTTTGATGAGAACAGAAATCTGTTCTCCAGATGCTATATAATCATAAATGTTAAAAACAATGCCACCAGTCATGTTGAAATTCTCAGTTTCTTCATTTGCCTGTTGATGGATAGACTCTGTTGTCACTCTGCCTTCTTTTTGACCAGGACAGGTAGTTGAAAAAATGGGGGTATATCCACTGTGGTATTCACCTGAACTTTCGGTCGAACTCCCAGTCTTTTGGTCTGATTCATTATCCTAGGTGTCTGTTCTTGCGTAGCTTTTCAGCCGACACTCCCCTATCAAGATTTTGATTGGTGGGAGCTGTCCTTTCACCAAAATTGTCCATACTGATTTGGTGTGCCGCCTTACTACTTGAGTTAACCAGGACGGTATTATACTGTTCATGAGTGGAAGCCCCTATCTCTTGTATCTGCAGCCCAGCATTATTGCTTTTACAGGAACAGTGCTGTTCGGCAGTACATTAATTTAATCAAAGTTGTAGTAGCAAGTTATAAAGTTGATGAAAGCATGATGCGATGATTAGTGTAGCACATTTCTGTAGTGGCTGTAAAATGTTCAAAAAGTGTGGCAAAGCAGAATCCTTTGAGCATAACTTTCAGACTCGGACATGAAAAGGAGTTGGTGACTAACATCCATGGATCCTTGTTGCCTTAAAACTTAAACTACCAACTACATTGGAATAGCAGTGGTCACATGATATTTCAAGGGTGGCATTCAGTAGAAGTCAGTGATGTGGTTGTGAAAAAACAAAAGCATAGCATAAGAAATCTGTTTTCATTTTTCTACCCATTCCTATTTTTTTTAATGTAACATAGGTAATTTCTTCTTCATGTGCAGCAGGCACTGAATTTGTAGGGTTAAATTGGATGACTCATGAAAAATATTTCCAGTACAAAGGTATATTATTCTTTGTAGTCAATGCTAGTGGTCTTGTGTCACATGATGTGTCAAAATGTTTTACCCATGCAGAGCTTCTGTTCATTTTTTTAATGATCACTTTCATCCTACCTTGTTCTTTACTCTGCCACAGAAGTCTGTTCTGCTTGCTTCTGTATTATTCACATTTACTTGTTTTAAATACAGACTGTATTCCAAGACATATGAAATCATGTTACTCATTTTACCTATTCTGCTGATCCACTCAGGAAATATGTTTGGTCAAGTATTAAGAACCTAACACAAGACAGGAGTGCTCTTGTCTTTAGTGTGTGTGTGTGTGTGTGTGTGTGTGTGTGTGTGTCTCTCACTGCTGCAATCCTACAGGTCTTAGTGCTTCAACAGACAGCACACACCTTTGATGTTGGTGTGGGAATAAAATCCATGACCTGAATCATAGGGTATTGGGAAGTTACTAGGCTATTGGCCCTGAGGCTCTTATAAGCCTAGCCAAGAGTTTAGCCCATGTTTAGACAAATCAGTGCCCGATGCCCCCCCTGTCCAGCAGGGACACGGGTGGAATCCAAGGGATGAATTTTCTATTTCCCATCCAGTTATCCAGGTTGCACTTAAAAAGGGGTAAAGAGGTACTCTGCTTGACGTGGAGAGGGAGAGTCTATTCCACAGATGGGGGAACCTCTGGGACACAAATCTGTCTTGCCAACAAGTCCTATTGATGTCACAGACCAGGTTGAGGCTGCGTGTGTGGGTTACTTGAGTGGAGCTTGACTTGCGGATATGCAACAGTCCCATCAAGGCGGGGTCCGAGATCACCTCTGAGTAGTCTGTATGAAACAGAGTAGAGGTATAGGGCTTTTAGCCTATCTGTGTATGGAAGATTTTTGAGGCCCTGGATTCTCCTGGTGAGGAAACTCTGTGGTCTCTCCAGCTGCTGCATGTGCTTTGCGAGGTACATGCCGAATGGAGCATTGTACTCAATAATGGGCCTTATAAGGGAAGAATACAGAGATGTTATGACCTCTTTGTCTCTGGATGAGATGCCCTTACTTATGAGGTGGGCCATGTAGAAAGCTTTCAGTACAATGGATGCAACACGGTGGTCAAAAATTAGGTTGCTATCAATCTGAGTGCCCAAATCCCTCATGACTGACTGTGTGCTTGGACATTGTTATTAATGTGATAATTTGTGGGGACATCTCTTTCCCCAAAGGGGATGATGATGGATTTTTTTTATTCAGCTTGAGGCCATGTTTCTGGCACTAGGCATTTGTTTGGGTGAGACCCTCTTAGAGGATGTCCATGCCACTAGGGGAATTGATAACAGCACCCAGCTTGCAGTCGTCTGCAGACTTAGTCAGCCATAACCCACTAGTTTTGGCCTGCACCTCAGAAAGGTATGTCCAAAATAACAGAGGCCCCAAGACCAAACCCTGGGGTACGACACTCGATAGTGTCTACTGCTTGAGGTGGCTTCCCCTATTTTGACCAGGTGGGTTCTATCAGTGAGCCAGTTAGCTACCCATCCGGTAACATACAGATTGATGCCTAGTTGAGAGAGTTTGTATATTATGCCTGAGAGGGGAATAGTGTCGAAGGCTTTAGCCAGGTCAAGGTAGGTGGTGTGTACTGTCTTCCACCACCTACCTTGACCTGGCGAAAGCCTGGTCAAGGTAGGTGGTGTGTTCTGTCTTCCACTCGTCCATGGCTTTGGTGACTGTCTCAAAAAAGTCGACCAAATTTAACAGACATTGCCTCCCCTTGACGAAGCCAAACTGTGTGAGATTGAGTGTTTGGAGGCTGCCAATGTCCTTGTTAATGGGGGTCTATGATAATCTGTTCCATGGCCTTACAGATCAGGCTAGTTAGGCTGTTGGATCTATAATTTCCCAAATCGGTGGATGCTTCACCTTTGTGTAAAGGGATGACATTGGCTGTCCTCCACTCACTTGGGACAAACCCAGTACTCGGGCTTTGGTAATAGGGTGCCTAATGGTGCTGCAAGTTCCTGCCTGAGTTCATGCAGCCTGGGATGTTATCGGGTCCCGTGGAGGCTGTATTTTTTGCCTTTGAAAGAGCAGTGATGACCTGATCCCTAGATATAAAGGGGAAGGGGACAGGTACTGGGAATGTCCTGATTTACTGATGGGGGGACAGAGGGATGAAATTGTCGCTGAATCTGTCAGCCAGCAAGTTTGCTATATCTATGGCATTTGTATATGCGGTGTCCTTGACCACCAGTTCTGAACAGATCTGGGTGCTACCTTTGAGATTACGGGCATATGTGAAGAAGGCCATATGACTGTCTCTAGTAGATGTGGCAAATTTGGACTCAATGTTTGCTTTGGTAGTTGGATTATTTATCTAAAACTAACACTGCAGTGCAATATGGTAGGGGTGCTGCAGTCCTGAGTTTGCAGTCCTGATGAAAAGTTAAAATGAAACTCCATCTGTCAGAGTTGGTGTTGAGATCGGATGTACAACATCCTATAGCATGAATTAAAAAGAACAGGGGAAGTTCCCAGTTGCACTAAACAAATCTCCCCAAGACAGTATGAATATCAGCTTAGGTCTGCCATGAAAAAAGGCCATTGGCCTAGTCACAATGAAACACTGAAATATACAGTCGTTTGCTAGCAATAACTTTTATTAATTACAGATCTCTTTAATGAGGAATTATTCAGATGACTGACTTCTACAGAAATTGTGCATATTGACTGATATTGGTGGATTGTAATGACATAAGTCTGAGTGGCCTTTTATGGTTGAAATGTTCTGAATTTGGCAGTTCTGTCATTATTGGTTCATATGTTTTGTTTCGTTGCTTACTCACTGAAAAAAGTTCAAAACTATAAATGTAAAACACGCTGTAACAAGCGGTGCTGTGTTATACAAGGGATATAATTTAATTATTAAATTATAATTTAATACACTCAGGAAGGTGAATCAAAGAACTTTTGCATGGTCCTAAAATGTATGCAAGGGGCCTGTGATTTGAAAACAGCACAATGGTAAACTTAATCTGCCACTGACCAGATGTATTTTCTTCGAATGTGGGTTTCAATGCTGTTTCAGTGAATGTGAGTTTCAAAGGCATAGAAGATTTAATGCCAAGTCTGTTTCCATTATGAGACTGTATTGCTTTCCTTAGAAAATATCAATCAGTGTTTGTGGTATAAAATTTGAAAAAAAAAAGTTTTAAATTAAATCCAAATGTCTGTAATAATTGTAGAAGTAAAGCAGAAAACAGTATGCATACAGAGTTTTGAACAGTGTTTATGACAACTGGGGAGAAATGAAGAAATAGCCAAATAATGGAACACTGGAGTGGCTGCATGGGGGGTACCAAAATTACAAGCATTTTGCTTTCACATACAAAAATATGGGGGGTACAATTTAGGGAAACGGACTGCCAAGGAGTACGTAAGTCAAAAAAGGTTGGAAAGCACCGTTTTAAATGGTATTAAGTTTGAAACATGGATATCTGTCATTATTTTCTGACTTCAGTGTTCAATGATATGCCAGTGATTTGAGAGAAAAAACACAATTTTATGATAAAAAAATATGAGGCGAAAATCTGGGCATTCTCTGAAAATTAGTACAGTTGAGACATATGGTACTGACTTCATGCCCCTTCCACCCAGGCTCTGCCATTCTGGGGACACAACACAAGTTACTGTAGGGTAGCAGAAGTGGAAGATGACAATGGTTGTACCAGGGGCTCAGGAGGTATGCTTACAGAATACAGAAGTCCACAGCTCAGCTGTACTAAACGTTATGGCTTAAAAAGATAGACATTAACTTTCAAATAAACTGCATCTTCTCCGAGTCAGTCTTATGAACAAATCTTACTGCAGTCCGTATTCTAAAATCTTACATTAGTCTTACATTTGATTCAGCCATTTCCTTTCATTTTAAAAGGCAAGGATTAGTCGCAGTAGAAAACTAACCTAGTTATAGAAGCTGGAAAAGTTTTATGACACAAAAGTTGACAAGCGTCAGAGGAAACTAGTGCCATTTGCAAGTGCTTAACACGTATTAAACTTGTGTTCACCAACTTCCAGTTCATAGCGTCAATGAAATAAGATCTCTTGGTACATTTATAACTAATTTGTTGCCCTTGTAGGCTATACGCTTAGGGAATTCTATGTCCTCTGTAGGTCTAGAAAGAAGGCTTTGTAATCAGTGGCATTTGTCAGCAGCTATTAATAAACTATATCTGGCATTATATACCAGCAGAAAAGTAGAAAAAACAGCATCTGTTTCATGTATGTGTCTCTTACAATGGACTGAAATAAATAAGAAACTCTGATCAGCTCTCTGCTAAACACTTGTACAGTATTTTGACATGAACATGACTGCAATTAGAACACTAGCCATCAACATTAAATCACGCATCACTCTTTTCAAAATGAATGCAGTTCAAAAATTAAAAAAAATTCTGGGTCAAGGCAAAACGTAGGGCCACCGAGGACTCTGCCATAGTTTTACAAATAATGTAAAATCCTTCAGTTTTGTATAATAGATAAAACTACTGCAGAAAATATATCCCAATTGCAAAATTATCATGCAGTGAGTCAGGTTACTAATATATCTAATCTAATAACACAGGTAACAATTAGGTTGTTACTGAAAATTACAGTGCAACAGCAATATGCATTCTGGAGTCTAGAGGGTATTTTAATGGCAAGGGATGCGACTAAATAAACAAAATGTCACTGTCTATCTCATTACACATCCTGCTAAAGCTAAAAAAATAGTCATAATTATAGCTCTCTACATTCACCTTTTGGTTTTAGGTATTTATAATGTGCAAACAGCTGCCAATTATGTATTCATAAACACGTAAAGGACTGCCAGTAACTTCATTTTTCTTGTTTGTATTTTTTAGCCTTGCATTTCTTTGCTAAAGTACACTGTAATGTAATACCATTTTTTATATATTATCAAATTATACCAAAAATAACAAAAGGCTCAGCGATATCCGTAATGTTTACTATTACAAAGATGAGTGCTTTTGTCTTGTATAATCAAGACTTCAGATAATTAAAAAGGTCACCCAGCCATATTTAAATACATTTAAAAACAATCATATGATCAAATGTAAAATACTTAAGTATCATAACTTAAAACTTGTTACCATTTTATAAACTTCCATAGACCACCCAAATACACACTGCTCCAATATAAAATTGGAATACTAAATAATGTATGAACTGATGAACAATCTATAACATATAACATCTATAACATATAACTGTGTCTATCTCTCACAAGCATGGTACTTTAATAAACTTCTAATTGAAATGACGTTATTAGCTCCTGGGGGTACTGAGCTTTTTAAGTAGAGCTGCCACCGTAATTCACATTTTTCAAGTATTATCCCCATGGAACTGCCCGAGGACTCCGTTGTACCTGTTCTAATATTGAAAATAGAAAACGATGATGCTGATGTGCATTTATATGTTTAAACAAAGCGTTTGCATTGTTTCTTTTGTTAATTTCATAAATATGCTCTTAAATATGCTCTTTGAACTTTCGTTCTGTTTTTCCAATGGAAAATGCACTATATTGTTGACATACTGCAATGTAAACCACTCTGATAGTGTGACAGTTATATCGCCCTTTAATATTAAAATTCATGCCCCTGCTGAGACAGTATCACCGGTTAAAATGTATTTGCAATAACTGCAGCCACCACACTTCGTCATTTTACCTGTTATCTCTCTGTGTTCACTTGTTATATTATCAAAGATATTTTTAAAACTTAAGTCTGTCTTGTATACTGTTTTGAGCTGTGTTCCTAATTTCTCGACAATGCCTGATTAGATTGCAAACATATATTATTATTGCTTTGGATTTAAAATCATAATGATAGATCATTGACTTTAACAATTGGCTTAGTTTCTGGTGTCATTCCAGGGGGATCCAGTACCTGACAGCCTGAGAAGATATGACCAACAGACCATGGTGCTTTGCCAGAGATGGCCTGCATCTGTCTCACTTGGGCTTCAGGCTTCTGTCAAAGGCACTTGCCTCCCCCATAGTGCCTTTTTTAGAAAAGTGATGAGGTTAAAACTACCAGCATAAAAATTTCAACAAAACCCAAATTAAAGGTCATGCTGCTAAACGCTAGGAGTCTAAACATGAAACTACACTCATTGCAAGCATTCTTAACCCTGGAAAATGCTGACATCTGCGCAGTCAGAGAAACCTGATTCAAGGCTGCGGAGAACACCCCAGCCATACCTGGTTACTCATCCTATCATACATTCAGACCCCAAACTGTGGGTAGTAAAGCCAAAGGAGGTGGAGTTTCAATATATATTAATATATATTAAGGACATACACATCTCCAGGCTGGTCAAACAGTATGACATACAGGAGACACTGCAGGTGCAGTTAACCCTTTGACAAGACCCTTATGCAAATCATAGCTAGCTACCGGCCCCCAAATCTGACTCAAGATGCTCAAACTGCCTATCTAGACCTCTTCAAATTGATCAAGATTCAGCCCTTTACCCTGATCCTGGGTGACTTTAACTATCCAAACATAGACTGGAAAAACTACTCATGCCAGAACACAAATGCCCAGAGATTCCTATATTTTTGTCAATGCAAATGTTTTGGAACAGCTAGTCAATACACCCACAAGAGGTGATAATATCTTGGACTTGGCATTAACCAACATAAGTAACCACTGCAGCATCCCTGCAGTATACCCTCCCTTGTAAGATCCGACCGTAAAGCGATCACATTCAAAGTCACCATCTCCCCCGACCCCCCTCTAGCTAGTGTCAAATAAAAAAACTTCGTCAAAGCTGATTACAGCCTCCTTAGGAATGGAAAAACAGCTTCACAGCCCCCTCCCCCTCTCTAGCACCAGTATCCAAAACTATACCAAATTACTATGCAAACATTTATATAGATGCATGGAATCAGGAATAACTGATAGGACTAAATCATCCTCTGCAAGGAAGACTAAACCTGTCTGGTGGACATCTGCAATAAATAAACTTTATAACAAAAGAAAAAAAATGCTGTCCAGGACTAAGAAGGAGCAGGTGCCTAATTGGAAGCAGTCTCTTCTTAGCCTAAACAAGCAAATAAGAGCACTAGTGAAATCCTCCAAAGCAAACTTTGAGTCTAAATTGGCCACATCTACTAGAGACAATCATAAGGCCTTCTTCACATACGTCCGTAATCTCAAAGGTAGCACCCAGATCTGTTCAGAACTGGTGGTCAAGGACATCACATACACAAATGCCATAGATATAGCAAACTTGCTGGCTGACAGATTCAGTGACCGTTTCACCTCTCTGTCCCCCCCATCAGTAAATCAGAACATTCCCAATACCTGCCCCCTTCCTCTTATATCTAGAGATCAGTTCATCACTGCTCTCTCAAAGGCAAAAAATACAGCCTTCATGGGACCCGATAACGTTCCAGGCTGCATCCTACATGAACTCAGGCAGGAACTTGCAGCACCATTAGGCGCCCTGTTCAACCAAAGCCTGAGTACCAGCTTTGTCCCAGCTGAGTGGAGGACAGCCACTGTCATCTCTTTACACAAAGGTGGAAAGTCCACTGATCTGGGAAATTATAGACCCATCAGCCTAACTAGCCTGATCTGTAAGGCCATGGAACGGATTATCGTGGACCTCATTAACAGGGACATTGGCAACATCTAAACACTCAATCCCACACAGTCTGGCTTCGTCAAGGGGAGGTCATGTCTGTTAAATTTGGTCGACTTTTTTGAGACAGTCACCAAAGCCATGGACGAGGGGAAGGCACTGCACACTGCTTACCTTGACCTGGTCAAAGCCATCGACACTATTCCCCATTCAGGCATAATATATAAACTGTCTCAACTAGGCATCAATCCATATGTTACCAAATGGGTAGCTAACTGGCTCACTGATAGAACCCACCTAGTCAAAGTAGGGGAAGCCCCCTCAAGCAGTAGACCTGTATCGAGTGTTGTACCCCAGGGTTTGGTTTTGTGGCCTCTATTTGGGATATACTTTTCTGAGGTGCAAGCCAATACCAGTGGGCAATGGCTGACCAAGTTTGCAGATGACTGCAAACTGGGCACGGTCATCAATTCCCCTAGTGACGTGGACATCCTCCAAGAGGGTCTTACCCAAACAAATGACTGGTGCCAGAAACATGGCCTCAAGCTGAATACAAAAAAATGTATCATCATTCCCTTTGGGGAGAGTGACGTCCCCACAAATTATCACATTAACGTCCTAAGCATACAGTCAGTCATGAGGGATTTGGGCACCCAGATTGATAGCAACATGATGGTCAGAAGTCAGGTTGCTTCCATTGTACGGAAAGCTTTCTACGTGTCCCACCTCATAAGTAAGGGTATCTCATCCAGGGATAAGGAGGTCATAATATCCCTGTATTTTTCCCTTATAAGGCCCATTATTGAGTACAATACCCCATTCGGCATGTACCTCACAAAACACATGCAGCATCTGGAGAGACCACAGAGGTTCCTCACCAGGAGAATCCAAGGTCTCAAAAATCTTCCATACACAGGCTAAAAGCCCTATCCCTCTACTCTGTTTCATACAGACTCCTCAGAGGTGACGTCTGTCTGGGATACAAGGCGATCTCGGACCCTGCCTTGATGGGACTGTTGCATATCCACAAGTCAAGCTCCACTCAAGTAACCCACATATGCATCATCAACCTGGTCTGTGATATCAATAGGACTTGTTGGCGGAACAGATTTGTGTCCCAGAGACTCCCCCGTCTGCGGAATAGACTCCCTCTCCACATCAAGCAGAGTACCTCGTTACCCCTTTTTAAGCGCAACCTGGATGACTGGATGGGAAATAGAAAATACATCCCTGGGATTCCACCCATGTCCCTGCTGGACAGGGGCATCGGGTTCTGATTTGTCTGTACATGGGATAAACTCTTGGCTAGGCTTATAAGAGCCTCAGGGCCAATAGAGCCTAGTAACTTCCTATGATCATCATATTTGCTGCACACTTTTGATCACCTTTACCCTTCCATGTTTTATACCAGCATTCCTGTCATTGCTGAATGCATTTGGTTTCTATTTTTGAAGGAAAGAGTGACTCTTATATTATGTAAGCAGCGAGACCTAACAGGTGGAAGGAATGGAGAATACTAAGCTAATAAGAGATACAGACTCTTACCTTCATTCTGTCTGGTGTCAAGTAAAAAGGAAAATATCTAAACTAAGCTTTGCTATATTCCTAACTTTATCTAAGAGAGTTACTATATCCTAGAAACTTGCTTAGAGCAAGGCAGATGTTGTGGTGAATGGTTCTTTTCAGGTCGAAGACAGAATACAGAATGCCCTGTCTCTCTGAGTTCTCCAATTAATATCTTAAGTATTACTGCTGGTCTAGCTTGCAGAATGACATTATTTCTTGCCATGTGTCCCCAGGCCCCAAAACAACCATTGATGGCAGCTGGTAGCATTTAGCATCTATCTGTAAAAATGCAAGGGCTTTTCCTCAGATCTTTGTCAAAGGCTGGAAGTCATAAAACAATAAAACACTTGCAAGACGATATAGAAAACGCCCTAGTACAGACATTGTGTCTCCTTCCTGCATTGAAGCTGAAAGATATCATATTTTATTGCGTAGCCATAAAGTAATTTAATTTCAGCTATTTTTCTGAAGTTTTGAAGTTAACCTCCTGTATTCCAGTTTCCACTGTTAAAATGTATATATTTAAACAGTTACAATAGTGCATGTACATTTCTGTTCTATTCCAGTAGGGCACACTGTGGTTACATTTTAAGCACAAGCATTCTACAAAATATCTCTTCAGCACACGTCTGTACAAACCATCTTATATGACATACAGTTCTAATACATTTGTAACACAAGCATCTTGTGTAGATCATGTTGCTGTTCACAGATGACATATAATTATTTACAAAATTCCAAGTACCTGTGCTGGAAGTATCTCCCTTTATCACACTCCCTATGAAATTCATAATCCTTGCTAGTCCACTGACCACCTTGTACTCTTGATACTTATTAAAGATCCTTCTCTTGAATTGTTTCAGTAAGCTGGAACTTACTGCCTTAAGATATTAGGCAAACTGACAATCTGAAACACTTCAAAAGTCCCTTCATACCCATCTACTTAACAAAACCAAATGCAAGTTCTACAGAGATGCAAGATAACTCATTCCTTCTACATCTGTCTTCTTTAGTTGCTGTTAAACAACAAATGTCCCAATGGCTGTAGTAAACCTGCCTCCCATCCAAGAACCCTCTGTACACCAAGAGCAAGTCACAGGAGAAACAAGTGCATAAACCAGAGCAGAGATGCAACAACATACCTGAGAGCAGACTGCTTTCACATCCTTGTTACTCAAGACAAATGAAAATGAAAACTCTTAAACTTAGAGTTAAAAGAAACTGAACTTCAGATATTAATTCCTCTTCTGTAAAAGTACTGAAGAAAAACTTGAGCAGATTTGGTCACTGGAATAAATCAGTTTTTATTTAAGAAATGTGCTTTTATCCACTAAATGGACTTCTTCAGCTCAGTTTAAAGTAACCCCATGACACTTTCCCCCTTTCTTTGTTTTTTAGCCTTTTATATACAACTTCAAAACTTCTGTTTCTAGTCCGATTACTCAGAATAGTTCTTTTATTGATATATATATATATATATATATATATATATATATATATATATATATATAAGCACTTTACTATCTCAAAATACTGAAATCTCGAATTTCAGTATCTCTAGAAGAAAATGCTGAAAATGCAGTTTAGCAAAACTGCACTTGATCGAATTCGAAGTGTCGAATTTATGGTTGTGGTGGCGCGGTACGTGGGATTTGCTGTGTTTGTAAGGTGCGGCATGCTGTGAGATATGGTTTGCCTGCTTTTGTGTGGATATATGTGGAGATTTAGGTAAGTGCTGTTTTTTTTAAGGGTTTTGGTTAGGGATTTGCGTGTATATGAGTGTGTTGGGAAGCTTTAGGTGTAGGTTAGGCTAGGTAGGTGTGAGTGTGTAAGTGTTGAGAGTGGTGGTGTTTGTACATATGTGGTTTGTGTTTGTGCAAGGGGAATATAGAGTATGTAGTGGTGGATTTAGTGTCTTTGTCTTGTTAGTGTGACCTCAGAGTTAGTGTATTTAAGTAGCGGGGGTATGGGGGGGGGCGCATGGGGGATTGCCCCCCTGCTTATATGTAGAGTAGGTGTGTGTGTGTGTTTGTATGTGTTTTGTTGGTTTGTTGTATTGTGAGGAAGAAGGTGTATGTATGTTTGTGTGGTGGAGGGTGTATTTAAAAATCGTGATTTTGAATTTCGCGCTTTTGGATTTTCGATATTGTGAATGTTCGGCTTTATAGTCTCGAGATACTGACATTCGAGATTTCAGTATTTTGAGATTATAAAGTGAATATATATATATATATATATATATATATATATATATATATATATATATATATATATAAATAATTTGGCTTGTATAGATTTCATCTCATTTCATTTGAAGTACATGCCATGTATTTATTATTTTTCCATTGCATCTTTATATGTATTTCAAACTGTTTATAACACACAGTACTTTTTTTTTAATGCATGTTTTTGTCTGCACACCGTATTTGCCCTTTGGGCCTTTTGTGGCTGAAATAGGACCTTGGACCAAACCATCTATCCAGTAAACAAACTAAAAATAAATAAAATAAGTAATTAGAAATAGTTCTGATCCAGAACATGTGGTTCAAGCATTGTCTACAGAAATTAAATGGCTTGTTGCTTGGGGCTACTCTTTAGGTTTAATCTATATGAATAAATAAATGAATGAAATTATTAGGGACCAGCTACAGAAAGGCAATGTATTCATTTTGTTGTGGGTGACAAAGAACATTTTTAAGACAGAAAAAATAAAGCTGAAACATTAAACAAGCCTAACTCTGAAGACTAGCTCACTAAGCATATCCCTTCACTTATGGAATGGAATGTGGTATTTTGATCTATGAGTCTGTATAAGTGCCTAGTTTTGTCCAGATTCCAGCAGCTATAGAAATGTTCCTTTTTACTTACAATTACACATTTCTTAATGTTGTAGAATACTTTGAGTGCATGTTGTTCTGTAATTTGTGGAAGACTTACATACTTCCAACTTATAGTAATTCAATAATGTGCTTAGCTAAATCCATTATAACTGTCTATCATGATAAATGGGAATGGGCGGCCACGGTGATGCAGTGGTTAGCATTGTCGCCTCACAGCAAGAGGTTCTCCGGTTTGATCCTCTGCTGCGGTGCCTTCTGTGCGGAGTCTGCATGTCCTCCCTGTGGTCGCGTGGGTTTCCTCCGGGTGCTCCAGTTTCCTCCCACATCCCAAAGACATGCAGTAGGTGGATTGGACACTCTAAATTGGCCCTAGGTGTGAGTGGGTGTGTGTGTGTGTGTGTGCCTTCTGTGGAAGGTTGGGCATTGGGCTGGCAACTCGACACTGTAAAACTCCACTGCCAATCATGAGCGGACAGGTGATCCGCTGTGGCGACCCCTTACCAGGAAAAGCCGAAAGAAGAAGAAGATCATGATAAATGGGAATAGAGTTGAGAAGAGGTACTCTAAATACTTTTAATTAAGTTGTTAGGAAAGTACATTCCTACCAGGCTGATGGACAAGCTGCCTCCACTTCATGCCACAAAGAGTGGAGTTTCTCACAGGTTAAAGAAATATGTAATTTATAAATGCCAGATAGATATTAAAAATTGTGCGTAATTTGATGTCTTCTTCGTAAGGATAGCCAGGCAAATATTACAAACTCAGGCTAAGTACATTCTCCAAAAAGAACCCAACAATTCAAAAATGGCACCATTGTTCACACGTCATAGATGACACTACTGAATGTGAGACATTCATTTGGGTCCATATTATAAGCTAGTAGGGCCTCATATAGGTTCTCCAGGGAGAATCAATCAGAGCAAAAAATGCCACCGTAGTTCACGTATCACAGATGGGAAGTTATTGAAAGTGAGCCATTCATGTTAGGCATCATGAAAAGCTATAACCCGACTGTTATGAGCTGCATACCAAAAAAAAGCCCCCTGCAATCCTGGGTGTGCAATGCTTTCACATTTATTTGACTAAAATGCTATAGCAGAAAATGACCAGACAAAAACAATTCTCTCATCTGAATTTCACAGCACACCTCTACATCTCTACCATGGTATCATTCAAGGTTTTTCAACTCTTGGTAGTTCTGCAACCCTTTCCTTAGAGAGGAGGAGCAGACTAGTAGAAAGGTTTTCCAACTGGATAAATACCCGACTTTCTGCTGAGAGACATGTAGAATATCCATCTTGATTTTCTTCCGAGAGTGAGATTTTGGAGCCAGTCAGAGGGAGATAATGTGTAGTTTAGAGGCTAAATTATAAAAATGTGTGTACAGGAATCTAATTCCACCGTCTCTCTTGCTATGACCAGTGATATCTAACATTATCTTAAATCTCGGTGAGATATGGCTCCATTTACAGATGACAGAGCCAGAAGAATGGACCATAGGGGACCACAGAGGACCATAAAGGCTGCAAACAGATAAAACAACTTATGTAGGATGATCGGTTTATACAAAAATAATTTGTGCTTTATTGACATTCATCTGTGTAACAAACTACTGGTGTTCTTCATAAAGAAGTCAAAGTCTGGTGCACTTTTTCCTCCATCAGTGAGGCATGATCCACATCTCAGGTGTATTTTCAGTCTTTGATCTGGGACTGGAGAAGGGTACCTGCTTCCACCTTTCTTTCTGTCTTAGTCGTAGAGCTTACTGCCTTTTGTCTCTGATGATGATCTGACTTTTGTCAGATGTCTGATTGAAGGGAACCATTAATCTGCTCACAGGTGATTTCCTACCCCTTCCATTAATAATGAATATATTCCAGGATTTTGAGAATTTCCCAGTAATAAAATAAGTCTTATGAATTCTGAAGTACTTCAAGAAATGGATGTTAACGAAGTTCACCTCATGCTCCCAGATATGTCTGTAATAAACATAGCTTTAATTGCTCTAATGTGCTGCAAGTCAAAGAAAGAAAAGAAAAAATAAAAAATAAAACAGTGTGGCTGTGTAAAATGTTTTATAGCTTTACCACCTGTAACACACTTAGCGTTGGTGGTAGCAGCCAAAAGCAAAGAAGATATTTGAACCTGTAACAGTTTTAAAGCTATAATACATTTTGCATTCTCTCAGTATTTCTGTCTTTCTCTCTCTCACTCACACACACACACGCACACACATACACATATATATATGAAATGTGTCAGCCTGTGGTGTTTTACAACTTTTAATGCTGCTTTATTTTCTTGCTGATTTGTGGTGGTCAGTGTTTACACTCGTGTATGGAACTACAGTTTAGCAGCACTAAAAGCTACTTAAAACTTTAAGTACCTTTCTTATGTCAGAAATGTGCTTAGGAAAGCTGTCTTATCTCAAAAGCTAAACATAATTGCAATAGTTTACACAGTGCATTAGTTCTCTTACATGGTGTATGTAGCCCAGTGATGTTTCTAAAAAAAAATAGTAGACTCTTGTCATCTTTCTGGAGCAAAGGAGTCTAATTGAGTACACCGAAAATCCATTTAATCGAATCTTACTTAACCGACATTAAAAAGCAAACACGCTGAAGCATGTCAAAACCCCCACACCCCCTCCCCCAACTAAATATACCAACTTTGAGATCGTACTACAGTTGGGAAAAGGGCAAATTTCCCCATGTTGGCCAACTACCTCTTTTCACGGATTAAAATTCCAGTGATGTGAACTTTCGTTAAAGTAAGGTTTCAATGTTGTTGTCTCGGTTAAGTAAGATTCGATTAAATGGGTTTTCAGTCTACTCAAGTAGACCCAGAGCAGAGAGATGAAGCCCCAGAATGTAAAACTGGAGTCTGAGTTTGGATACTGGGATCAGGCACTGGAAGAGCTTGCCCTGGTACTGAGAATGAAAATCACGTGCTTGTTTTGTCCATGAGGGGATGTGTTACCTGTTTGGCTATGGCCCCTGGTGGAGGCTGGGATTTCTTGCATAGGCATACACAAAGTACAGGAGAACTGCTGGTGGGTCATCTGCAGTGAACAAATGCAAATGTGGTAGCATGTGCACATGAAGTGCATTGACATGGTTGGACACCATGCTCTGAGGATGGAGTTAAGTAGGGGGGGGCTCCTCCCAGTGTTAGGATGGAGCCTTATTGGGATGCTCCTATCTCCTCTATACCCTGCTTTGGAAATTGAAGTGGGAAGTGGGTACTGGGATTGGAACATGGTAGATGTTAGACATTGAAGAGTGACCCCAAAAGTAAACAAAAAATGTAATGGTGTGTGTACCCTGAATAAAGCATGTTAAGCTTTTGCTGGGAATATAACATTTGCTTTGATATTCCTTGATTTTTTTTTTTTTTTGAGATTTCTAACCATTTTCATTTTTTGGACATGTTTACAGAACATGTCAGAAAAGGTTATGGTCTGTTTGTTCCATGTTTGTGTATACACACTGCTGAGGAGGAAACCTACAGTGCTGCATTTGTTCCATGTTTATGTATGTACACTCCTGAGGAAGAGACCTACAGTGCTGCATTTGTTCCATGTTTATGTATGTACACTCCTGAGGAAGGAACCTAGAGTGCTGCATGGTGCCAGCCATTATCGCTATCATCATAGACTCTTCTTCACATAACGGTATCCAAAATCATCATGTTTTATTACTGTCATAGAAAAGCACACATAAGACAAAATGTATTCATAAATGTATGTGATTTTTTCCATAACATCTCAAATTTTAACTTAACTAGAATCAGAAGGGCAGCATCCAACTGGCAAAGTGTGTCCGGGGTAGTGTGCGACAGAAGTGTCAAAGAAGCTGAAGAGTAAGCTGTACAAAACAGTGGTGCAGCCAGTGCTACTGTATGGTATAGAAACCTGGGTGTTAAAGGCAGAGCAGTTGAGGAAGCTAGAGGTGATGGAGATGAAGTGCATTTATTGGGTGGCAGGATGCACACTGGGACAGATAAATAAGGACATCAGAGTAGAAGCCAAAGCAGCTCCAGTTGTAGAGAAGGTAGAAGACAGATTACAATGTTTTGGTCAAATATGCAGGAATGCAGAAGACAACCTGGTGAAGATGATGTGGGATAGACAGGAAGAAGGTAAGAGGAAACAAGGGCATCCAGCAAAATGATGGATGGATTGTGTGGCAGAAGACTTGATAGAGTCAAGGATGACCATTGAAGAATGCAAGAGAGTAGTATTGAATTCAGAAAGATGGGAACAGTTGACTCGACTTGACACCCTGAACCAGTGTAGAAAACGGAAAAAAGAAGGTTCATGATGATGATGATCTTGATATGGATTTTGAATATGATAATTATTAATGTCGACTCCAAGCTACTTGGAAAATGTGACTACTTCCATGAGAAAGTAATATTTTAAGAGGGATGTTGGAGCAGATGATGTATGTTTACAGCTGGGCAGCATACCCTTTATTTTTGGATATTGAAGTGTACGTCTTGCCAGCCGTAGCTGTGCAAAACACTGCAACTCTTCAGTAGCTTAGTTTGTAGACAGAATGCAGAAGAAACAGAGCCCACAAGAAGAAAGTTATCCATATACTGCACTAATGTGGAAGCGCAATTTCTTATATCAGTGACAAAGATCATGAATAGTAAGGAGTTTGGCATGGAGCCCTTCAGAAAACCTAGAAAAACTGTTGTGTGGGGCAAGGAGTTCTATTCCCATCTGAGAGATTGAGCCCTCCCATCCATGTAACTGAAACGGTTGGATCATAACCATAGAGAAGTCAGTTTAATATGCAGCTCACCCTAAGGTTAGAGATACAGCCCAGCATGGGGTGATGGTTCACTGTATCAAAAGCCTCCGATAGACCTTGTAACAGATTACTAACCACATTACTGAGATTCCATTCAGTCTCCTGGATTGATGCTGGTGCAGTGTCAGAGAAAAAATAAAAGCTGGGCTAGGAATGTGAAAATTTAGTACTGGCACTGATTTAGTGAAATAGCAGGTAAGAAAAATATTTTCCAGCATCTTAGAGGTAGGGAAGATGAGTGCAGTACAATGAAAATTGTTTGCTGCCATACATTGACCAGCCTTATGTAATGGGACTGTGACTGCCAATTTCCAAAGATTTGGGATTCCCTTCTCAAGTAGGCAGCAGCTAATTATGGTGATAACAGGGCAGCAAACTGAACAGATTAACAGACACAAATACTCAGATGATGAATAGCACAACTGAACAATAAAAACATCCACAGGTAGGCACCACAGGAAAACAGAATCTTCTTAAAGGAAGTTTATTTTTTGAGCACTTTCATCCACAAGGGACGTCGTCAGAAAACTGAACAACTGACTGAAAGACAACTTTATAATGCAAACTGACCAATCAGAAACAACAAACAATAATTAAATTAAGACAAAAGGAAGACCTAAAAGGTAAAAAAAAAACATTACATTCACAGCACATAAATATAACAAAATACAAAATAACATGATGTTAAAAAGAGAGTTATAAAAAACATTTATAGAAATGGTATCATTTAGGCCAGGCAACTTATTGGCCTGTATATTAAGCTGCCACAATGTTTTTTTTTAAGTAGCTGCTTCTTGAAACAACCCTGCCTAAGATCCACAGGTAAATGCTCTAAGACAGCAAAATAAAACTTCTTAAAGAAACCACATGTTAAGGTGTGTCAATATAAGGCACCGTTGGTATCTTTCTCAAAAAATAAACTTCCTTTAGGAAGATTCTGTTTTCCCATCATACCTATCTGCAAATGTTTTTATCGTTCAGTTAAACTGAAGAGGTTGTGATCTTCACAAATCAGAGTGGCATGTTAGCTTACTGGAGAGCACAACTTGACCACTGAAGCTTCTGTAACACTTTCGTGATAAAGCATACATGGAGGAGCTTGAGGTTTAACACTAGCAATCCTCTTATAGGAATTAATGTATTGCAGAGACCAAGTTTCCAAATTTGTACCGGGGGAGATTCCGAAAAGGGCAGAGCTTTTTTGTTTCATAGGATATAAGAGCAATTAAAACGTGGACCTGAACTGCTTGGGATTGTTAATGTTATCTTTTGATGGGTTCAGAAGTATTAATTTTTATTGCTGATCATTTTTTATTGTGGTTTCTAATTGAGGCACTTATTCTCTATGATTTTCTATCCTCTGTTTAATTATAGAAGTCATTTTTGTCCAGTCTCTGGAGTGACATGAGAGTAATGACCCTAACACTACTCTTTGGTTCCTTAAACAGGTCTTTACTGGTCTTATTATTGAAAGGACAGAGGAAAGAGCAATTAGAATATTTAGTTGCACTGACCACTAGGAAGGTAAGTGAAATATCCAGCCAACACACTGCTTAGGCGTCTTATTAAAGCACATCAGTATCAATATGTTTTATATTTCTGGGATAGGAGCACTGGCAGGCTTTAAGGATTTTTGCTGTAAAATCCAGACAGTAAGTGCCAACAACTGGCCACTGAACGCCTTGGGTATATGAGCTTCAAATGCAATGTCAAATGCCAGCACAAAAATCTATTTATACATGCATTCCCTGGTGGGGATTTTATTAGTTTTGATAGACAGATTAATTTGTTGGTTTGCAGGTCTTGTATGTCCATAACTGATTTGTATTCTGTGGGGCTGGCAGTTTAAGACAAATGGTTAAAGGATTTAAGCTGCTACGCAGTTATACCCTGCAGTCCTAAACCTGAGTCAGTCAAAACTCAGCAAGTTATTTAACCAGACAGTGTTTCCAGTCATCTGGGAAAACCGGACTTCCAACATCCAGCAGAAAAAGAAAAATATGCTAACAGTCTTTGTAGACTAAGAAATGGCTGTATTGTGTATTGCAGAATAAAACTCAGTTAGCAGCGCACACCTTGGTACCCCAGTACATCCATTTTAGAAATTGTAAGCACTGGGATTCTTTCAGTGGTCAAGGTCACTAACAAAATATGAGGTGTTTGTGTTTTGTGGGGTTACCTGGTTAATAGGTGACTAAAATAAAAAAACAAGCACATGCATATATTACATATACATGTGTGCGTGTGTGACAGATTATAATATATATTTATTTATCCTGCAGACTTAAAATTGGCTGTTACACAAACATTTTGCATTTTCCATTTTCCATTTGCTAACTAAGACTTCCTCAAAGAAGTCAGGATAGATACAGAAAATAGTTTTAAAGCAGCAGGTAATCTGGAACATCTTATCTGGCAGGAATGATGCTCATTTCCATATTGTCTTTAAAATAATATTATTTGTTGGCTCAACAGTCTTGTAGGCTGCTTGCCTTACAGCCTTCCCTGGAACTCGTGGCTTGTGTTGTATTGTGTGGAATACCCTCTCATTTATTTTGATGGCCACGTGACCATTAACATACTGAGCTGCTGGGCAGGGTTCCCAAACTAGCTGTTAGAAAGTGTTTTTCACTGTCATTTGCATCTGGATGCTCTGTTTCTTCTGTCTGTTAACCAAAAAAATTCTGAAAATCTATTTTTATAGTAAGGTGCCATTTTTATTCATCCATTCTTCATATCATTTCTGTCTGGAAACTGACTTAGAGGATTAAGAAGCTGTTTCTTGTGGTTCTGTGGTACAAGGTTTGATTCCTTCAGCCTCCATTGCTTAACTGTGTCACTCTGAGCAAGTCACTTAACCAGACACCTCTGCTGGACCGAGTCTGAAAACGTTCCATGGAGATCAGTGCTCTACCACGGAAAACAAATACAATAATAAAATAAAGTAACACTGCTACAGTGTTCCTAAGGCACCATACTAGAGGTATGTTAAGCCATGCCAGGCAGAATCCTCAAAAAGTATGTAGCGTCTCTTCTTTCATATGCAAGATTTGTATTTGCTGTCCACAAAACCATGTAGAGAGGAGTATGCCGAATGCCCAACATGTTTATATTGCATATAATTCAGCTGGTCTTAGTCTAATAATAATAATACCTTGTTGTTAACCAGGTAGGCCCACTGGACACACAGTTCCTTTTTTGGGGGTGACTGTCCCTGCCACAGTCCATATTGATGTCTCATTGCATGTGCCTTACCACCATTTTGTGAGCAGTGCTGTAGAATTGTTAGGCATACTCTGTCACAAAGATGTGTAATAAAAGTGGAACTGAAGCTGCACAGCTGCTGCACTGAACTTACTTTATTTACAGTGAGCACTAGATGCCAGAGAAGAGTTTTACTGTCTAAATTAACTGACTCAGCCCTGTCCTGCCACATTTCCTTACAAAGCTGTGAATTTGTTGTCTGGTGTTGGTGAGAGAGAAGCAGAGGTTGGCATAAAGCACTGTATGTAATTAGTACTGAGGTAGAAACTCTCACTTGAGTTTATGGCTGGTAACTGCAGGTGACTCCTTCGGGTAAGCACCTAAAGGGCTTTCTCTATAAATGAGGCTGTTTCTGATTGAAAAAAATATGTGGCAATTAACCGTCAGGTTTTCAGAAAGATATCAAGGTAATTATAGATTGTGTATGTGTTTAAAAAGAGACAGTGAAATAATTCAGTTCTGAAGTGCATGGTTCACAACTACATGACAGATAACAGTTGCTAAGAAAATCCATCCATCAGCATGAGGAGTGAAGGTGTTAAGACAGAAGTCATGACATACTGAGATTATAAGTAAATCCTAATATCAGATGCAGACGTATCAACAATATTTTTCAATCACTGAAGTGAAGACCTTGAACAGCTACATTTCCAAGTGGCAAGACAATTGAATATGACATTGCTGTAAGTGGTACAGCAGCTTCGTGATTCAACACACATCAGAATTACTTTCTGATTTATGGAGTGTATATTTCTTTCAAAGAATTCAATGATCTAAGATAAAAATGACTGTTAGCTCTTTTGTGCTGAGGGCAGAATAGACCACTGTTGTGTGCCTTGCATCTGAGGTCCGTTAACAGTAAAATACCTCATGTGTATGTAGCACATCCTGTCTTGTTAACTGGCTAGAATGTCATCCCATATATAAAGCTGAAAACTGTATTTATAAGGGCCTTATTTGGTCAGTGAAAAATGGAGTCTGTACCACCATGATAGAGAATTTGTCACCAGATTTTTCTATTGAGGTTTTACTTGCGAAGTTTGTTGGATAATGGACTGAAACTTAATATTAGTCATTGATAAAACGTTCTGCTATGACCATTCATTTAGTGACAACTTGCTTGGCAGCAGTCCGCAAATCTTTGATGTGTACTTGTGTAGTTCCACAGACCACATGGCACCAGTTCTTCACAGATTGTTTAGCCAGTGCCTGTGACTTTGTGAGTTTGCATTTTTACTTTATGTTGTTAATCGTGTCCAGTTCACTACTGGACATGCATACTAAACTGTTCTGCCGTTTTACTGGGGCTTTTTTTTTTTTTCAAAGTGTTAGATTGTGTTCTTCATGGACATGTTATTATCTTCCATCTGTCTACCTAATTTTCCAGTTTTGCTATCTGATTGTCACTTATTACTGGAGAGGATGATTTAATTTGTGATTTGGAACAGCAGTGTTTTATTGATCTATGCCACGGATGGGTAACCCTTTTCTCTGCAGGTATATTAATGAATTATTTTCAGGAGGGACAGATGCTAATCATTTATTCTTCCTTGGCTACTTATGTTAAAATTGTATTTTTCCAGGGAATAGTGTCACTCAGTGGGCCTTGGAAAAATTTAGACTGCTAGCATATGGAATATTAAACATGTACAAATCTGTATGTGGTGTTGCCTGATATCTTTCCTTTACCAAATATAAAAAAAAGGAAAAACATCCACCTGCACTTAGGTTCATAGGTAGGTACTAGGCTATCTGCCTGAGGGCATTTATAAGCCTAGCCAGAGTGTGTCAGCTTTCGCCGCCCCATTGATTAATTAACTGAGCCTCTGTCAAGAAGAGCCAGTGAAGTGATCCCAGGGGTGTATTTTCTGTTACCCATCCACTCGTCAAGGTTTCTCTTGAAGAGTGTTAGTGAGGGGCTCTGCCTAATGTAGTTAGGAATTTTGTTCCAAAGCATGGGGAGTCTCTGTGACAGGAATCTATCCCTCCAGCATGTTCTATTTATTGTTGTGGTGAGGTTTAGCTCACTAGAGCGAGTGGCTTGCAGTGTCTTGGATTTCTTTAGGTGGAGCATGTCCATCAATTCTGAGTTGGACATGGCTTTGTAAGTCAGGCAGAGATCACCTCTGAGTAAGCGGTATGCCACTGAGTACAGCCGTAGTTTTTCCATTTGGGCTGCATAGGACATATGTTTGAGGCCAGTGATCCTCTTGGTGAGGTACTTCTGTGGTCTTTCCAGCTGTTGGAAGTGTCTAGTGAGGTACATCCCAAATGGGGCATTGTACTCTATGATGGGTCTGATGAGTGATGAGTATAGGGGCACTATAACCTCTTTATTTCTAGATGCAAACCCTTTAGTAATTAGATGGGCTACATAGAAGGATTTCCTAACTACTTCGGCAATATGATTGTCAAAGGAGAGATTACTATCTACCTGGGTCCCCAGATCTCTTATTACCTCTTCTGTATTAAGGGGGCTGCCACCTATGTGGTAATTCATGGGTGTTTTGTTTTTCCCAAACGGGATGACTATGCATTTTTTGGCATTTAGCTTGAGACCATGACTTTGACACCAGATGTCCGTCTCAGTAAGGCCCTTTTGGAGAATGTCCGTGTCAGCCAGAGAGTCAAGTATGGCTCCCAGTTTGCAGTCATCGGCGAACTTGGTTAGCCATAGTCCTTCTGTGTTTGCCTGTACTTCTGAGAAGTACATGCCAAACAGTAGGGGTGCCAGGACCGAGCCATGTGGGACACCACTTGTGACTGGTTTAGAGGCGGACCTGGAGCCTGCTATTCTTACTGTGAGTTCTGTCTGTAAGCCAGTTGGCAACCCATCTCGTGACATAGGGGTTTATGTTCAGGCTGGTGAGTTTTTGTATAATTCCCGAGTGGGGAATGGTGTCAAAAGCCTTGGTGAGGTCAAGGTAGGCTGTGTGAACCACCTTCCCCTCATCTATGGCCTTGGTGACTGTCTCGAAGAAGTCAACCAGGTTTAGTAGGCATGATCTGCCCTTAACAAAGCCAAACTGGGTTGGGTCAAGTGTTTGGAGGTTCCCAATGTCTTTGTTAATGAGTTCCATGATGATGCACTCCATAGCCTTGCAGACCAGGCTAGTCAGGCTTATGAGGCGATAGTTACCAGGGTCAGTTGTGGCCCCTCCTTTGTGGAGCAGAATGACCGTTGCTGTGCGCCATTCTATGGGCACGTAGCCTGTGGAGAGGCTGAGGTTGAACATTGTGTTTAGGTGGAGGTTTAGTTCATTCTGTAGTTCGTGCAACACACAGCCTGGGAGACCATCTGGCCCCATTGATGCTGTGCTTTTGTCTTTTGAAAGGGCTGTTTTCACCTGTGCGTCTGTGATTTTTGGGACACTACACTTTTCCGGTTTTGGTGTGGGCCCTTCTGGGGGTGAAGTTTGCACTGAATCTGTCTGCCAGGATGTTGGCAATATCAGTAGGTTCAGTATATTTTGTGCTATTTTGCACTAGCTCAGAGCATATCTGCGAGTTGCCACTTAGATTCTTGGCATAGCTAAACAAGGCTTTGTGGTTATCTTTCGAATCCTTGGCTATTTTTCTTTCGAAGTTAGCCTTGGAGGATTTTAAGAGGGATCTTAGTTTCTTACTGATACTGATCAGGGGTGTCTTTCCTTCTTGGGATTTGCTTTTTTTTCTGAACTAGTTTCCTCCTATTGTATAGCCTGTTTATGGCAGAGGTCCACCAGACTGTTTTCCTTCTCTTAGGGGAGTAAGTCTTGGTTTTGCTAGGGATGGAATAATTCATGCATCCTTGTAGGTGCTCATAGAGTGCATTTGTAAAGGTTCCTGCATCTTGGACACTGTTATCCTTTAGTGTGGGGGCTGTGAAATGTACCATCTCTGTCTTAAGTAAGGTGAAGTTTGCTGTAGAAAAGCTTTTCACTGTGATTTCCCTGGTTGAGGGTGGTGGTGTGGTGTGGACATCCAGAGTGATTTGTTTATGGTCTGATTTAACCAGTTACGGGTTGACCTCCGGTGTGGAACACCTGTCGCCTATGTTGGTGATGACCAGGTCCAGTATGTTTTCACCTCTGGTAGGGGAGTTTACCAGCTGATCCAGGGCATTTGAGTTGATAAATTCTAGGAAGCGCTGGACCTGAGAGTTTGTACTTGAGTAGTTTTCCCAGTTAACGGTAGGGTAATTGAAATTGACCAATATCAGAGTGTTTGGTAGGACCTTCATGTTTTCCAGTGTCTCCAGAAAGGCAGAGTGGTGGTCCTGGATCATGGAGGATGATCTGTAGCAGGCCACAATTTGCATTGCAGATTTGCCCGATGTTTGTTGCACATGGATGATCTCAGAGGTATCATGCTGCACCACTAACCTGGAGGTGTAGGTATCCTTGATGAATATGGATACACCCCCTCCTTTTGTGTTTCGGTCCATGTTCTGTGGCCGAAATGTGTGGTATGAGTTGTAGCCCCGTAGTGCTGGGGTGCTCTGCAGAGCCTTGAACCAGGTTTCAGTTACTGCACAGATGTCGATGTTCTCCATACTGAGGAGTGCTTCAAGCGCGTGCATTTTGAGATTTAAACTCCTGGCGTTGAGTAGCATAACCCTCATTTTTTTATTTGTGCTGTTTATGGAGATGGGTTTGACTTTTCAGCCTTACCTAAAATCTTACCTAAAAACCTTAGCCTTGGCCAGTATTCGAAAGCGTAGGGGTGACAGGGACAAGCTGTCTCTTGCGAAGCAATGAGGCTTGTCGAGCATATCGTCCCAGGCTGACAGACACTGGATCCCCTTTGAATGACACCAGAAGCTTAGCCAATTGTTGAAATTCATAATTTTGTCTTTATACTGTGGTATCATTCTTGGTGAGGGCAGGATGCTACTCAGGAACAGGGTCATACCCGCCTGGGCTACATGATCAGAGAGATCTTACATGTCTCTTTTCATGTAGTCCAGGGAGGTACGTCTCAGGTCATTCACACCATCATGAACAATGACAGAGTCATATTTGTACTTGTTCTGGAGTGACCTGAGTGCTTGTGTTATGTGGCGGATTATGGCTCCCGACAGGCAGCTAACAGTAACCTTCTTCTTGTCCAGCCTAGTGAGTGGGACGTCAGTGTGCCTGACTATAGAGTCGCCTATTACTAGTGTGTTAGGTATGTTATTTCGCTTTAAGGGCTGTGATTGTGCAGCACACTGATTTTGTGTTTAATATTGTGTCTGGTTTGTGACGGGAGCTGCAGTTTTTTTGGGTGTCTGCTTTGGAGGTCTCTGATGCTTTTGCAGGTTTTTATTTAGAGCCTCCGAGTATGATTTAGTGTATTTATGTGTATTTTTTGACAGTTCTGGTTTAGTATGTCTGTGTGAGGCTGGAGGTGTGGTGCAAGTGTTAACCTTCTCCTCATGACTGCCTGTTCCAGTCGTGGGTGGAGAGAGCTTAGCCTCCAATTTAGCTATATAATTGCATCTGTTGCATATGTTAATGTTTTGTGGTAGGAGGAGAGGGTTGTCTGTGTACATGAGGCATTTGTAACATTGCCTCAGGATACCCAGATTCACCAGCTGGACTGGAGAGTATACCTGAAATTGCCCTGTGGTCATGCCTGAATAGTAGGGTGATCTGCTTAGTCGCTTGGTTGGTGAGGGGTGAATAATGAGTCTTGCCCTGTTGGGCAATCAAGTATCGGGGTATATTAGTGATTGCTATTAGGTCTGAGCAAGTGCTGGACTGTAGAATGCTTTTTAAGTGCTTAGGTTGAGAGTTAGACTACTTTCAAGGGAAAAACTGAAGAGGAGACTTGGTGGAGCCGGGAATAATTTAGCCCTAGCTAACCGGCACTGCCCGGACGTGCAAAACCGTACAAACACAGTTTTTACAGCAGGGGAAATGATAGAGATAGAAATTAGCCCAAAATGGCCTATAAACTCCTAACTTCTGGGCTGGAACCACTCCTCCAGGGACAGATGGCTGCTCAAAGCTCCCCCTCTCACAGGTGAACAGAGAAACCTCCTTCTATCCAAGTAAGGTATGGGCAACTCAGAAACTTGTAACATAGCCCTGAATTCAGCACTAGCCTGAAAACTGGACTATACTAGCTTAGAAAGGTGGGAAACAAGGAAATTTTTTTTTTTGAAAAGATAAGGCAAAAACAGTAAAAAAAAATACACATAAAACAGCTTTAAACGACTACAAACAGTAAAATATACACTTAAAACAGCTTTAGATGACTACAAGCAATCAGAAAAGGCTTTTAAACAAATTACCTAATTAACCAGTAAAAAAAATCTCAAAACTGGGCCCTGTTCCTGTAGTCTTCAATCAGACAAGTTCTAACTGCACACTCCTGCTACTGGGGTGCAGGGGAACCTTCTGCAAAAAAAGGCCTGGATCAGTGCTCAAGTTATACAAACAAAGCTAGATTCAGCAGGCCTGACTCTAGTTTATGCGACACCAAACAAGGCACACCAGTTTCAGTAAGAAACAGTTCAAATATGCAGGTACTGTAAGCCTCTAACCAGAAATTCCCAGCTCAGAAGGGCAGATTCCAGCCTCTCCTCCCACAAGAGTGCAGACCAGAAACCTTCTTAATGTAAAATGACTGGCCTGAAGCCCAAGTACTTAAACCAGAACTAATATACTTTTAGAATAAGACACTGAACCTTCAATCAGCAGTTCCCAACTTAGAAGGATATAAGCTACCTGTCCTGCCACAACAGTACAGACCACAACCTTCTTATTGTAAAACAACTAGTCTGAAGCCCAAGTGCTTAAACCAAAAGGCTTAGAATGATAGTTACACAAAGCAGTAATAAATACAATTGAGTACTTTTAAGATGACGCAAAAGCAAAATAAAGTAGGAAGAAACACAAATACAGTGAAAGCAGATGAATAAAGTGCAATTTTTTTTTTGAGTGAGCAAATGAGATGGGCCCAGGATGCAAATTTACAAGAGGGGCCGGCAGTTTCAAAGCCACCAAGATTAACACCAAAACAAAAGCAGGGAGGGTGGGTGAGGAACTAACTGAAAAAACAGAGCCACAACTTCCAGCTAGATATCTTATCAAGATATACTTATCAAGTATCACAAGTCATTTCTGTAGTGTGTCATTGTTCTGAGAAATAATGTTTTTTGGGGAGCTCAGGTGATACCTAACAGTGAACAAAAATAGTATACATTGAATCAAAAGAAAATAAAATTAAATCAGAGGCCTAGTGCATTGAATGATAGCTCTTAAATAAATGATAAAAGTACAGAAATGGAAGAAAAAAGCAAGCAAGGGTCTAAATCCGTACCTCTCAACTGTCTGGATTTTGGAGAGGTGACTCACAGAAAAACCAAGGCGAACTGGAGCAACGTAAAAAATAAAATAGTTTAATAAATGTAAGCGCTTTCGGAAATTGACAATGCTTTTCCTTCATCAGACATACAAAAAGCATGTTGGAATACTTTTATACCAATAAACTACGTGTCAATCAATCAATTAATTAATACATGACGTATTCCACTTTAAAGTAGTAGGATGGGTTAAATAAAAACATTCCAAATATCAAAAATACTATTAATAGTACAGTTAAAAACACTATTACTACTAAGTTAAAGGCAACTTGCAACAAACACTATACCTAAAAGTTCTTAGAAAATAAATAAATTAATCAGAAAAGCACAAATATGTATTTCATTGCAAAAACAATAATGTAATACAACCACTACTACCTACAACATTCAGGTGGTAGCGTCAAACCAAATGCTTATCTTTTTAAAGCTAAAAGCTTGAGAAAACATTTGATTGAAACTGTTTCATTGAGACCTGGGGGCGAGTAGGCTGCAGTGGTAATTTGCCATCGCAATTCCTCAGTTTCGAGTTTAATTTGCCATGGACCTCCTCTCTCGTCACCCCCCATTTGTTTTAATATGGTGAACTTGAAAGTGTGGTTAGGAAATTCATTAATGTGCCTAGCTAGAGCGTTATTCATGTCTTGACAACAAGCGGAATAAATAAAGCTTTCTATATTGGAAAAAACGAAAGAAAGCTTAAGCAACGAATATACGAACATCAGTATGCTATTGGTAGAGGTGACATGACTAACGCTCTAGCTAGACACATTAATGAATTTCCTAACCACACTTTCAAGTTCACCATATTAAAACAAATAGGGGGTGACGAGAGAGGAGGTCCATGGCAAATTAAACTCGAAATTGAGGAATTGCGATGGCAAATTACCACTGCAGCCTACTCGCCCCCAGGTCTCAATGAAACAGTTTCAATCAAATGTTTTCTCAAGCTTTTAGCTTTAAAAAGATAAGCATTTGGTTTGACGCTACCACCTGAATGTTGTAGGTAGTAGTTGTTATATTACATTATTGTTTTTGCAATGAAATACATATTTGTGCTTTTCTGATTAATTTATTTATTTTTAAGAACTTTTAGGTATAGTGTTTGTTGCAAGTTGCCTTTAACTTAGTAGTAATAGTGTGTTTAACTGTACTATTAATAGTATTTTTGATATTTGGAATGTTTTTATTTAGCCTATCCTACTACTTTAAAGTGGAATATGTCGTGTATCAATTAATTGATTGATTGACACGTAGTTTATTGGTATAAAAGTATTCCAACACGCTTTTTGTATGTCTGATGAAGGAAAAGCATTGTCTATTTCCGAAAGCGCTTACATTTATTAAACTATTTTATTTTTTACATTGCTCCAGTTCGCCTTGGTTTTTCTGTGGTTTACTAGTTTGTTTGAATTTGCTTTTTGTTTTTTGGAGAGGTGACCCTTATTTGTTTTCATAATTTTGCATTATACTGCCTAAAAAGTTAGTAGTACCAACATTTTAAAGGTGTCCCATATTTGTGGCCTTTTCCTTATTTTTTTTTATTTGTCCATAACTCTGAAGTTGAGTGGGATGGCTGCATCCCCTAGCTTAACTCCAAGGTGTGCACCAGACTAAACAGGGACACGCCACCATCTGGCATAAAGGTCATCAATAAGCACAGTCATATAAACAAGTTTGGCAAAGTAGCCCTATTTGCAACCAAGTATGTACTTTTAATTTAACATTTACAGAAGCACAACCTGAGTATTCACCACTCCAGAGCACTTTCACAACTTAGTGACAATATAATATCTTCCCACTCTGCACCAGCATATGCAATAGTTCAAAATACTTTTCAACTACACTGCATAACTTGCACATCAGCTTTGACCGTACAGGCATTCAGTGTACCATTATGATTGCCTTATGCCTCACATTTCCCAAAACTGCACTTGGCATCAGTGACTTCAACATATCATCCTTTCAGTGTGTCATTCCCAAAGATGATAACTTGAAGAAATCAATACTACCAGTTGGCAACAACCTTTCATCCCAAATCAGAGATGGAAATGCTGACAGTTTGTGTTACATAAGTTGGGCTGTGGCAGTTGGATACTGCAGAGTGCTACAGCAGGGGTTCACAGAAAAAAATCAGAACATGAAATAAAATCAACAGTACTTAATCCCCCACACCCCACCTACACTCAAATCAGTCAAAAATCTACACATTTGATATGGTAGATAAACTGTGCTTAAATCCATTATAGTCTATATTTTTTTCTAGAAGCTTGTTCTATCCCAGTACCTGAAGACCATTAACCAACTATTGTGACCCCCTTATTGATTCCCCACTGAGGCAAAAGCTATAGTGTACATTTGTTCCCCTCCAGGGGCAAGATCTGCTAGACCCCATTTGTTCCTGTATCAGGTGAGAGTGGTCCATGATACGGCCATTAGCCAGGCTGCCATGAAAGAATTTTCTACATAGACTCCTAACTCTGTCCTCTTGTTGATGATGTAGGTACCTGTATAACCACAGGATCTACCAGTGCTTCCCATGTTGGTATATGTATGCTCTAGTATGGGCCGTACCAGATCTCTTGCCATCCTGGCAACAGTAACCACTCCAGCATCCCTCCCAACTGCTGTGACAATGCTTGTTGAGGACCAGCCTTCTCCTCCCCCTGGAGTGTCACAGTAAATGGTAACAAATTCACCAAATCCCTCTCCCAGAGTGGGTGTGCTGGCAAAAAGCCACACCTTTCCCGTCACCCAGCTGTTCCATTTCCCAGGTAGCTACTCAGACTCAGCTTGTCTGAGACAGGGCTCTCTCCCACTACATCACAGAGCCAGGATAATGCATTCTATGCTGGTATCTTCCAGCATGGAGATTCACACTTGCATGGCTTTCTAAACATGTATAAATACATCAAAGCTGCAACTGTATACCTTTGTACAATGGAAATATCACGAAGTAAATAAATATTATTGAGGTCTATACAATGTGTAAACATCTATAGTGCCATGGTAAGAAGTTTTGAATTAAGTATTTAAAAATGAGATAGGTATGTTTAAATTCCACAGAATACAGGAAATACCCTTAGCAAGTCTCTGTCCTCAGCTCCAAGATTTGAAACCAACATAGAAATGTCCAGTTTGCATTGCATTATACCAAGTCCGTTATTTAATGCAACACTGAGATAAGTATTAAAGTAGAATATTAATATGCTGCATAAAAAGCTATTCCAAGTCAATGCAAATATATAATTTCTCATCAAAATGTCTTCTGTAATGTACCAATAACAGCAACAATAAAGCTCTTTTAAAATGTTAATGATCAGTATAAAATCTAGAAAGATAGATGTTGCCCAGGATTACTCAAATTGTCTGTTATGCATTTACAAGTAGAAAGTAAAGCACATCTCTGTCAGTAACAGTCAACATTAAAAACTGTTTAGACATCCAGCAGTCATCACAATAAACAAAACATGCTGGAGGGATAGGTTCCTGACACAGAGACTCCCCAAACTCTGGAATAGATTGCCCATACGTGTCAAGCAGAGTGCCTCTTTGGCCATCTTCAAAAGGAACCTTGACGATTGGATGGGAGAAAGGAAATTCACCCCAGGGATCACGTCAGTCACCCTGCTAGACAGGGGTCTAAGGAAGTAAATAGTGTGGGAAGAAATAGCCAGAGAATTATTATGGCTAAGCTTGTATAGGCCCTAGGGCTGATAGCCTAATACCAACCTATGAGCAGCTGTATCTGTACCTATGGTATGCATGAGTCGCAGAACATATGTGCATGAAGGCTCTGTATGATGACTCTGAAATGATGCAGTTATTTTAACAGCCCCAGTGTTACAAAATTAAGTAAAGCTCCTAAATGTAAAGCCCCAGGCCCAGATGCAGTACCTAACTTCTGGCTACAAATATTAACATCTTTACTTGAAGATTTAGCCATGAATAAGTACTGTTTATATGCACACTCAGAACAGATGCTAACCTGGTTAACAGCAGGAAAAAACAGTACTGCTCCTTAAGAGTGAAAATACAAGATATCCTAAAAACTACAAACCGATAACTTGCCTTCCAGCGTTGTATAACTATATGCTGGAACTTATGTTGGCAGTTTATAGCCATTTAGAAGAAAACTCAATCATGGCAATAGAACAGAAGGGTAACAACAGAAAGTCATATGGAACAAAGGATCATTTGTTAAATAAACTCATAACTGAGAACTGTAAAAAGGGGAAGAATCTAAGTATGGCATGGATAGACTACAAAAAAGCATTTGACAGCATCCCAAATTCATGGATAAAAGAGGGCTTGCTAATGTACAAGATAAACCCTATATTGATCGATTACATTACAGTGACCATGAAACAGTGGCAAATCAATTTGCAGCTAAGCAATAGGTTCAAAGGTATTTACTAGGCTAACAACCACAAGGGCCTTTTTAAATCTAGCCATGCATCCCAAATCTGACAAGATCTGATACCTTTGAGAAGTGTAAGCATGTGCCTGGGAGATTAACCATTTACAGGTTACCTCTGTCCATTAGAGACACAGGTACCAAACCAGGAATGAATTTCCAGTTTCCCATCCAATTGTCCAAGTTGCATTTGAATTGGGTTAGGGAGGAACTCTGCTTCACATGGATGGAGAGCCTGTTCCATGGAAGTAGTCGTCTCTGGGATACATACCTATCTCTCCAGCAGGTCTTATTTATATCACAGGCAAGGTTAAAGTCTTTAGAACAGGTAATTCTGGTGCTGCTTGTTTTGTGGATATGCAGGAGGTACATCAGAGTGGGGTCTGACAATGCCCTGTATGCCAGGCATAGATCTCCACTCAAAAGCCTGTAGGAGACAGAATACAGGAACAGGGCCTTGAGGTGGTCTGTATAGGACATATTACTTACGCCCTGTATTCTTTTAGTGAGGAACCTCTGTAGACATTCCAATTGTTGGATATGCCTGGTTAGGTACATACGAAAGGGGGCATTGTACTCTGTGATAGGTGTGATGAATGCCAAATACAGTGGAACAATGACTTCCTTGGACTTCAACACCATACCTTTGTTTATAAGTTGTGCGACATAGAATGATTTCCTCACCACTGTAGACATGTGATGATCAAAGGCTAGATTACTATCTATGTTTGTACCTATGTCCCTCACTACTGGGTCAACTCTAAGGGGTGTGTTGTCAGTATGATAGTTACCAGGGATGGATGGCTTCCCAAAGGATACTGTTATGCATTTCTTGGCATTTAGTTTTAGTCCATGGCTTTGACACCAGTTGTTTGTCTGGCAGCCCCTCCTGGAGAACATTTATGTTAGTGTGAGATTCAGTGACAGGTCCTAATTTGCAATCATCTGCAAATTTACTCAGCCAGAGACTACTGACATTGGCCTTGACTTCTGAGAAGTAAATGCGAAAAAGCAGCAGTCCAAGGACTAATCCCTGAGGCACTCCACTTGTTACTGGCCTCTTTGTAGAGGTGTACTCCCCAATTCTAGGGGTCCTGTCTGTGAGCCAGTTGCATATCCACTGGGTGACATATGGGTTTTACCTAACCTCTTGAGTTTGCAACAATACCAGAGTGGGGTATTGTGTCAAATGCCTTGGCCAGGTCAAGGTAGGCAGTGTGAATGACTGTGCCCTCATACATTGCTTTGGTGATCTTCTCGAAGAAGTCCACCAGGTTGAGTAGGCATGATCTGCCCTTCACGAAACCAAACTGGGTTGGGTCCAGTGTCTGGAGGTTTACTATATCTCTGTTGATCATCTCCATGTTAATTCTTTCTGTGGCTTTACATGTACGACTAGTGAGACTGTAGAAGGCCCAGCTTTGTGCAGAGGGATAATTGTTGCCTTTCTCCATTCATGAGGCACAAAGCCTGTTTGCAAGCTACAGTTAAATAGTAATTCCAGAGGCCCTGATGGGTCATGTTTCATGCTATATTTAGAAGGCATCCTGGGATATTGTCTGGGCCCATTGATGCAGTGTTCTTGGTCTTAGAGCAATAAGGACCTGTTCGCTGGTGATAGTAGGGGTAGTTATATTTGATGATATTTCCTGAGGGGAAGGTTGAGGGGTAAAGAGGGGTAAAGTTGGAGCTGAGCATGATAAAGGACAACTTATTATCCCAGGGATAAAAGTTCCAAGGGGGGAAAATCCCTCAATGCTTTTTTGTCTTGCCCTTAACCCATTAAGCTCTCTACTTAATAGAGTACGTCATGGCTACAGATTGTCTCCCAGAAAGCAACAAAGTATAAAGACTTCTCATCTTCTGTTTGTGGATGTTTTAAAACTGCAAAGTTCTTCAGACAAGGAACTGAAGCCACAATTGCAAGTGGCCAAACTTTTTCAGATGATATGAGAATGTCATTTGGTCTTGATAAATATGCAAAAGCAACCTTTATAAAAGGAAAGCTGCAGCACCAGGAAAATATCAGTTTGGGACAGGAAGGTGATATAAAAGAAATTGAGCAAGCGATAATGTATAAATATTTGCTGATTGATAATCAACAATAAAACATGAACAAATGTGAATAAAACAATATTTAAGAATACTAAAATTAATACTGAAAACAGCTCTGACATCTAGGAATAAAGTCCAAGCTATAAACCAATTTGCTGCTCTTGTTCTAACTTACAGTTCTGGCCTCAAAAGGTATTGGATCAGTTGGACAAGAAAAATGCTTCATGCTTATCAAATGATTTATAAAAATCTGTGTATATCAAGATTATATATTCCTCATGCTGAAGGAGGTATGGGCCTTCTCAAAATTGATTACATGTATAGATCTGCAGTCGTACTATTGCATGCATATTTGCTGACGTCACAAGATCCAAACAGAGAAAGTTTTGAAACATGAGGATAACAAGTCTAAGATGACTTCCCTGCTTAGTTTAGCAGAAGCATATTGGAGTCAAGTGGGGAAAGAAATCAAAGCAGAAGTAGATAAAAAACCAGGCAGCAACTGAATGTGCCAAAAAACAAAAGAACGAATATAAGGTGAAGGATCAGATGAGAAGGCAAGAAATGTGGAAAATGCATAAATATAGTTGTAAGTATAGAAAACTTCTGGAGCAACCTCATGTCAGTCAGGATTTAACTCTGGAATAGTTAAGAACAGGTGAATTTAAACCAAAAGTCCAAAGGTTAATATTGGGGTCCCGGGATGGTGGACTTGCATACACGTTGATTTATGAAGTCCATTGAACATATTGGAGAAACGGACAAATGCAGGTTTTGTAAAACAGAATTAGAAACAGTCACACATCTTGTTGCTGGGTCTGATACACTAATAACAGAAAGGCCTGTATACTTTAAGGCATAATAATGTGGCAACACTGTTGCATTGGGGATTGTGTAAACAGTATAATATTGAAGTCACTAAGAATCATTGAAAATATGAGCCACAAAGCATTATAGAAAATGATGAAGTTTATATGATATGGGATCACCCATTACCAGCAGTTCAAAAAATAGATGCAAGAAAACCAAGCATAGTAGTCCATGAAAAAAAGACAAAAGAAGCATTGATCATTTAAATTGCTTCACCCATTGATTACAGAGTCTTACGTACAGAGAGACACAAAGTCATAAAGTACCAGGATTTGCAGGTAGAAATGAGGACAATGTGAAAGAAAGATACCCCAACAGTTTCAATAGTAGGAGGAGTAATGGGACTCATAAAAAAATAATTTACAGTCGTACTTGGATAAGCTACCCATACATGTAACTCCATATGAATTACAGAAGGAGTTAGCTCTAGGCACATTGTTGATGCTGCGAAGAGCATGTTTGGCTAACATCAAAGATTGAACCAACACTAATTTTATGAACTTTAATAGTACTTTGGCATATGAATGGGGTCCATTCATATCATGGTATTAGAAAACCAAACGTTTTTGAGAAATTAAAAGGGCTGTCAAAACAAGCATCAGAAACTTGAGCCACAACGCATTATAGAGAATGATGACATTTAAATCACATGGGATAACCGTTACCAACAGTTCAAAAAATAGATGCGAGAAAACCATCTGAACTAGTCCATGAAAAGAAGACAAAAGCAGCATTGATCACTAAAACTGCTGCACCAAGTGATTATCATGTCTTACATACAGAGACAAAAAGTCATAAAATACCAGGATTTGAAGGCAAAAATAATGGCAGTGTGAAAAAAAGGATACCCAGACAGTGGAACTAGTAGTAGGCGTAATGGGTTTCTCAAAGTATCTAAAGTTGTATTTAGATATGCTACTGATAACTTCATATGAATTGCAAAAGACGTAAATTCTGAGCTCATTGTGGGTGCTGCAAAGAACACCTTTGGCTAACATCAAAGACTGAAGCAATGCTAATTACACAAACTTTAATCGTAGTTTGACTTAGGAGTGGGAACCATTCCCAATATGGTATTAGAAACCCAAAAAAGTTGGAGAAATGAAAACAGCAGTCAAAAACTAGATAGTTAATCCACAATTTTAGCTTGGAAACCAAGGCCTTAGAATTAGCTTAGCACTACAGTAGAAACTGTAAATTGAATCCCCACAACTGGCGCACAAATACAGAAGTTACAGAACAGAGAGTGCAATGCATTCAGGAAATTGTAGTCTGATAAACTAATAAGTCTCAACTAATGATGTTGCGGCTGGTTCTGAAACTACAGCTAAGAAAATGCTTTGCTCTTTCTGGTATTTCTTCCTCACCATCTCAAGGGCCACATTATTATCAACTACTGAAAAGTCATGAAGGCTGCAAAAGGACTGCTGTGATGCACATATTGCCTACCCAGTCTTTGTTCCCAATGAAACTAGGGTAGCATTTAACATTTTTAGCAGTCTTCGGGGGTTCGATCTGTTATGTGAATTGTGGGTGGTAGTAGTATTTAACATTTTTAGATGAGTGCTCCTGCCAGTGTCATTGTTTTCTTCCTAGAGCTTTAGAATTAACCTGGGATATTTGAATCTGTCCGAGTCATGATTTGAGCCACTGTTCCGTATCCAGCTGCATTGTTAGAAGACCTTAGCTTGCCTTTAAACAGTGTTCTGTCCACTGATATCTTGTTTTGACTTTCCGTTTATTGATGTGCTACTATGTACTTTGATCTTATTGCTGTTGCTGGTTTGATTTATTGCAGCACTGGCTTTGTCAATTGTTTTGTCAGTGATCAGCATTCATAGGTTCATAGGTAAGTACTAGGCAAGCTAACCAGTGCTGGTCATTTTAATCCCAGCCAATTTCCCTGTTGGTGCTTGAATTAGTCTATCCCATTTAGAGTTAAATTGGCCTTACCCATCCCATGGTCAATAATTCTATATTACCACTAGTGAGAATAACTGGGGTCATACCATACATAATTTAAAGGCACCCATGTATGGAATAAAGTATTTATGAGCTGCCTCTGTCCATTAGTATTACAGAGGGCAATCCTGGGGTAAAGTTTCCGTTTCCTATCCATAGATCCAGGTTGAGCTTGGATTGGGGCAGGGATGAGCTTTGTTTTATATGGATGGAGAGTTTGATGCAGAACAGCGGTATCCTCTGAGTAATGAACCTGTCCTTCAAAACTAATTTGTTGATTATGTAGAAGAGGTTTAGATTCCTAGCCCAAGTATTTCTGATGCCATTTGACTTGCCTATTTTGAAATAAATCTATCAGTATTGGGTCAGAGGTTGCCTTGTATGCCAGACACAGGTCACCTTTTAACAGTCTGTAGGATGCCGAATATAGTGACAGGACTTTAAGTCAGTCCATTTAGGACAAATTGTTAAGCCTTCTATACTTTTATTGGGATATCTCTGTGGGAGTTCCGGTTGTTGAATTCTCAGCATTTTGAATTCTATATAGCTAAGCATTTTGATACTTTTTGATTTATTTTTTTCATCAGAGTGAACTTGCCATTTTTGCATTTTGTGGTTGTTTGATCTAAATTTTGTGATCAGTGGTGATTTATTTTATGTTTTATTTAATTTATATTTACCTGTTTTCTGTTTTTTTTCCGTCTATATTCATATTTAGTATTTTAATAAGTTCCTTTCTTTCTTATTTTTCTGGTCATGGGCTTTTATTATACTAGAGATCTCTTATTAGTGTTAAGGCCTTCTGTCTTTCCTAGACTATGTACAAGTATTATTTCTACCTTAGAGATGCCACGTATTGGTGGGAAGTGCAGAGCTTGTACTGAGTATTGTTAGTGTCAGGGACTTAGGTTCATAGGTAAGTATTAGGCTAGCTGCCCATGTCGGCCATTTTAAGCCTAAACAATTTTATTTCCAAAGGTAAGGGTCAAACCCTATGCTTTGTGTATGTGAAGTAAATACTTCAACCATTATACCAACCCCCAACCCCAAAGTACCTTTTAGCTGGATTTGAACCATTAATCACCCGTGTACTTTATTGAAAGTGACTGCAGTTGCACCTTGTGCCACAGAAGAAGTTGTGTGATATGGGTTTGGATGGCTGCCAGAGATAGGCAGCATCCATTGTAGGGTGAATCAGTGTGTCTGTAACTTATTATATAGTTCTGAGGTATGTACCCACAGATCCCCCTTTTCATCTGGGACCTGCAAGAAAGCCCTTTTTTCCTGTAACTGTGGCCAGGTTTATGTATTTGAAATCTAGGCCTGTCTGGAGCAAGCCCATTATCATATCGAACTTTTGATGTATGACTTTGATCTGGCATTTATTAAGAAAACGTGGCTTGATGCCAGCTTTGGGCCAGTTCTTGTGGTTTTTGGTTATGCAACATTATATGTTCTATAAATATGGTGTTGGGGGGTTATTTATTTATTAATTGACATTTCTGTACCAAGAAAGTCCACTGGGTCAGAAACCCATTTTCAGTAGAGGCCCAGGGAGAAAAGTTCCACAATGAGTAAAATAACATCAGATTACAGTAGATAGGTAGTTATACAATTTTAGAAAGACTTTAAACTATAAACAAATATTGACAACAATTATCACATCATAGCAAACTTTTTCACTAATACTATAGCACCTTCTATTTAACATAGAGGTGAAGGTAAAGACATTTTGTAGAAAAAAAGTAAATTTTACTTAATTTAAGTACGTTGCATTAGAGACTGAGATATACACTAGTATCAACTCGCTATATATTTTTTTCACCAGGGAATGTTAGGGAGAAATAGGTGGATTGGTTGTTATTGATTGGGTGTTAGTGATTGGTCGTTAGTGATTGGTTATGGCTTTGGATAGAGGGGGTAATAAGGAGAAGATTATGGGGGTCTGGTATTAAGGGAGCAAGGACATGTGCAATTGTTAAGGTAGTAGCTTTTTAGTGAGGATTTAAAAGCATTAAGGGAATCTAACAAAGTAATAGATGTTGGTAGAGCATTCTATAATTTAGCTGTAGAACAAGAGTATAGGCTTTGTCCTGCACTTTTGTTTGGTTTTGATATGACCAGAAGTTGTTTATTTGTGGACCATAGATTTTTAAAGGGGTATATAGTGTTGAAGAGTTTGACAGCAGAGCAGGGCATTTGTCTGGGTTATATACTAGCTTGTGAGCCAGAGTTAGTTGGATGTAATTGAGGTATTGGGAGAATTCATACCAATTAAGCATTTTGATAGCTCGGTAATGATGGATATGGTGTTGTAAGCTGGAGGCAAATTTTGCAATAACAGCCTTGTAGTTTATTAAAGAGGGAGGAGTGAAGATGGGAGTACCATAAAAGAGAGAGGGAAGTAGTAAAGACTTGGCCAGATTGTTTTTGTGGGTCCATCAATGAACGTTTGATGCCTGTAGTGTTTATCTTGTTTAAAGTGAATTCTTTTTATAGTGTTAAGAATGTGTTGCTCATAGGATAGTTTATCATCTATTGTTATATCGAGTAGTTTTGCAGAATGCAACCTGAATTTCCATTTTAGCTTGGGAGCACATTGTAAAGCCTCGTGGTGTTGGTTTGGTGGAGAAAATAAGTAGTTTAGTTTTTTGGCATTTAGAAGTAATTGAGAGTCATTAAGCCAGGTTTCAATGGATTTGAGTACTTTTTAGGTTATTTTTAGGAGGTCTTGAAAGTTGTTGGAGGAGGATATGAATGTGGAGTCATCCGCATATTGGACGAGTGTGGTTTGAGGGGACAGTATATGGAAATTGTTTATGAATTTATTAAAGAGCAGGGGGTCTGAGGATGGACCCTTGGGGTACTCCTGTTTTATTTAGCAAATGGATAGATTGTTTGCGCTGCCATTTCACTGATTGTTGTCTGTTGTGTAAGTAGTCAGCAAATCAGGGTAGCGTACATAAGGAGCAGCCCATTTCTGACAGTTGTTCAAGTAGTTTGGTATGTGACATTGTCAAATGCCTTGAATAAGTCCAACAGGACTACTGAAGTTATTAGACCTGCATCTAAACCCTTGTTCATGGTGTCTGTGAAGAAGAGGAGGGCAGTGGTGGTGCTATGGAATGGGTGAAAACCATGTTGTGTTGGGACGAGGAGGTTGTTGTCTATGAGGTGGTTGAGTAGTTGACTATATATACACTTTTCTAATATTTTGGAGAAAGGAGAAAGAATAGAGATTGGTCTATACTTAGTAAGGTCATTTGTATTACCGCCTTTATGGAGCGGAGTTATAATGGAATTTTTCAGAATTGTGGCATGGTTCTTTCAGAGTTGGAACAGTTTATTTGAATACTGATGGGGTATGCTATTGCGTCAGCAGCTATTTTCAAGTATTCTGGAGGGATGTTGTCAGCAGATAGGGAATAGAGTTTCTGGTTGTTTTGTAGATATGGGATTTTGGTACCTGGGTTTGGGTTCTGTATTTGAAAGTAGGTAGGTGATCACCCAGGGGATCGGGGAAGGGAGCCTGAATTATTGAATTTGTGTAGCTGTGATACAAGGATCCAGTCGAGGGCTGTTTCAGGTAGTTTATTTTGTACTCTGGTGGGGCATGTGATAACTGGCATGTATTTGTAGAGATTAATGCTATTTGTTGGGGAGTTTAATTCTGTGTTTTGCCAATTTGTTTGTATCCCCTAGTATTATAGTTTTGGAGGATATATTTTGTGTTGTCCAGGAGAGGAAATCTTCAAGGGTGGGGATATTTTGCCCCAGTGGAATATATATGGAAGTGATGCAAATCTGTTTGTCATTTATTTGTACTATTCCTATGACTGTTTCCAGATTGTTAAAGGATATTTGCATATATCCCATGTTGCCTCTAATGCAAGAAGTTTAAGAAATTACACAGTGGAAAGTCTAGCATTGCTAGATTTTTCTTTTTATGTTTTTTAACCGATTTTTTTTTCTGTGCGACCTTTTTTACTCATTGTTTTAGTTAGTTGGGATATTTTGCAGTCACCCTAAGGTTTATGGATATCAGTTGGGTACGACAACCCTGTGTTTCCAAATGTTAGCTAAACATTCCACTTATGCTGTGTCGATGATGCCATACGAAGGCAGAAACATGCATGTCCACAGTTAGTGGGGTTTGGTTTTATTGGCCTGAATCTTTCAATAAATGGATTGAAAAGAAAAAGTCATGGTATTCAGAATTGCACTTTAGCGGAAACACCTGATGTCCTTAAAGGGTAATTTGGATATATCCCATGTTGCCTCTAATGCAACAGATTTAAGGAATGACAATGGAAAGTCTAACCTTGCTAGATTTTTTTTGTGTGTTTTTTAACCGATTGATTTTTCTGTGTGACCTGTTTTACTCATTGTTTTAGATCGTTAAAGGATGGTATGTTTTTTGGGAAAGGTGTAATAGTTAATAAATGGTGATAGACTAGTGCTACCCCACCCACTTTCTTTAGAAGCCTCTCTTTTTGTAGTATATTGTAACCTGTTGGGACTATTTCTGTCTCTGATATATGTGGCTTGAGCCAGGTCTCGGTGATGGCTATGTTGTCTGGGGAGTATTGCTCTAGCCAGGTATGAAATTCTATGAGCTTGTTGCAAATTCTATGTATATTTATTGTTGCCAAAAATAAGTTTCTAGTGGAGCATGGTGTATTTTGGGATTGTGGTGGGTCTTATGTTAGAAGATAAAGGGAGGGAAGGGCCAGGGTTGGGGTGAATATCACCACTTTGAGATAGCAGTGAATGACATATTGTGAGGGTTGGGTAGTAACTTTTGAGATAGAATTTTGGAATGTTGAGAAAAAATGTTTTTTTGTTAGCAATGGAGAGAACTTTGAGTTTAATGGTGTGTGCATAGTTGTAATTGAATAGTGATGGTGAGATGTTAGAATAACTTTGTCTTGATGTGTTGTTGTGGGAAGAGTGCCAATTTTTAGTTTGAAAGGATGGTTTAAATCCTGTTTTATGTTGTGAGGGGAGGTGAGTTTGGTCAGTGTGAGGAAGTGTGTCCTAAGAAGAATGAAAATTACAGGAAGTTTTACAGATGTTTGCATTTCACTTTAGAAATGATTATTAGGATTATAGGGAAAGGTGAAGGGTAAAAGCTGTGTGATTGGTTGTTGCACTAGTAAGGAAATAGGGGAGTGTACTTTAGAATGTGTTGGTTGACTGATTGGGTGGTGATGTTAAGGATGCTGATTGGCTAATTAGTACATGGGAGTAGCCAGGATAGATATAAAACTAAAGAAAGATGGGGTGGGTGGTAATGGGGGTAAGTAGTTGAGCAGACTGAGCCTGAGCGCAGTGAGCGCAAACAGAATGGATTGGTCCTGATTTCACAGAATGTGCATGTCTACAGAAACAGCCAGGAAAGGCAGTAGGTACTTTGGACTTGCTTGTTTTGCATAGTTTTCTTATTGAAATAAAATAAACCACTTTTACCAAGCAGTATGTGGGATTTAGAAAGACCATAATTTATAAGAGAAAGGGTTTACTTATAGTAGAAAAATGGGCAGGGCTTTCAAATAGTTAAACAGCATACAAAGGGAAGGATGGGGACAGGGAGGCAGCTAACGTCCACGGTGGAGTGCTTTAGTTAAAAAAAAAAAAAAAAAAAAATAGAATTAAACTAGGACTAGCAATTAATTTTTTCCAGAGTATAAAACATACTTTCTTTATCTTTTGAAAATAACACCAATCCCGAAGTTGCTCAGTTCAGTTAAAGAGCACCGCGGGCCAGTAGTTCGAGCTCGAGGGGGATCCAGGGAAAAGTAATTTAAAAGACATTCTGCAGATTCTCCAGATGTATTCTGAAGACATGCATCTGGAGCATTTCTCCCCGGGCCTCCAATGAAAACAGACTGTGTGGAGCCTAGTCAGACTTTCATGGTCAGCAAATGTAAAATAAATAAAATAGAGGGAGTTTCTGTATCTTTTGAAAATAACACTGATCCCAAGCTTGCCCAGATCAGATAGTGTGTGTCGCAGGCCAGTAGTTCAAGCTTGAGGGGGATCCAGGGAAAATTAATTTAAAAGAGGGAGCTTAGCTATGAGTACCCCATCCAACGGGACAAGCAGCTACACCAAGGGAATTTTAAAAATGTGTTACCATCTTCCATCATGTTGCCATTGAGCTGAAGGAGATTGACTGGGGTCACCAACTCCTTCAAATATTTCTTTGGAGTGTGAGCAAGCCATTAGTAAGTACCTTCTTGACTACCATTCATCAGGTAGTGAAAGGAAGTCCCATCAGGAGACTGAGTTGTCTCCTGTGTGTTGCCATTTTCCAGAGTGTTAATCTTGAGTGATTTCAACATCTAGACTGATGAGAATTAATTAACTGATGTAAACAAATTCCTTTTGTCTTATGAAGGAACTCAGGTTTGTTAGGTCTGATCTCTGCTATCCGTATAACTTGGGTAGAAATTGGACTTGGTGTTTCAGCTGGCTGTTGTGATCATCATCTTGGTGGTGAACCTGTCACTTAGGTTGACTGTAATCTGATTCACATTTGATAAGAATTACCTCTGATTCATTGAGGCCTACTTTACACCAGCATTTGGAAGGAGTTCATTGCTGGGAACACTAATGAGACAGTTAAGGCCTATAATACAGTCTTGACTGCCTCTCATGATTTCCTACTTCCAGTTCGTCTTGTTCAATGCGTGCCACAGTATAATCTTGAGTTCTGCATTTTAAGAAGGTTAGAGGGCAGATTGCTGCACTCGCCTGCTGGAGGACAATTCTCTGTTTATCAAGCTGTGACTGAGAGCTCACTGTCTTGTTCTTGGTATTAGTTTAGGATTCTCAGTTGTGATGAATTTATTGCTGTAGGTTTTTGGATATTTTTCAACACTTGCGGATTGGATCCTTGCTGTACTGAACTTGTTAAATTTTGTGTGGAGGTGCTGGGTCCAGGACTTTACTGTCTCTTAGGGATTTAGTTTTTTCATCTGATTTAAAAGAGGCCTTGTCTATTCCATTTCGTAAGAATACTGGCCTAGATGCCAGTGATCTGGATAACTATAGTCCAATCCCAGATGTTCAATTTGTTGGTGGAATTCTTGAGAATGTCATTTACATGCAATTAGATTTTTATTCGAATACTAATTACATTGCTACTCTATTTCTGTCTGGTATTTGTCCTGACACAGCATGCAGATTGCCCTTTCTATGACCCTTAATAATTGTATGGACAGACATCAATATTGTTTTTGTGTTGACCCTATTTGATTCTGTTGAGTATTTGACAAGGTGGATTGTGGGACCCTGTTGCGCATCTTGAGTCATTAGTTTGATATCTCAGGTTCTGCAGTGGTTTGCCTTGTACTTTTCCAATCATACTCATTTGGTTGTGTCCAGAGTTATTGCCTCCTCTACATTATCTCTCTGATGTGGCTAGCACAGGTTTCAGTTTTGACCCATTGTTGTTCACCATGTAGCTACCTCTACTCAGAGACATTATTTGAAGGAGAGGTGTAACCTGTCGGTGTTATACTGATGATGTACACCTGCACGTGTCCTTTCTCCTGTAAATAGACTAGCTTCAGACTTAGAATGCATTCATAATTTGATGGTCAGTAATTGGCTGAAGCTCAGTACCTCCAAGTCAGTAGCTGTGGCCTTTCATGCAACCATTGGTAACTCATCTGCACCAGTTTTGTCTCCTGATAATGTCTACAGTGGTGATAAACTAGATATCATGTCAAAGATGTGAAATTTAGGTGTGATAATCAGTAACTGGCTTGCCCTGTGGAGCCAGGTGTTTGCTGTCATCAAGGCATCATGTTTTCACCTGAGGAGTATCTCCTTAGTTCAACACCTCACTCTGTTAACACATCATCTTATGATGGTTCATGTTTTGATCTCCTCTCAGGTGGGATACTGTAATGGTCTGTGCCTAGGGCTTCCAGACTCAGAACATGACACACTACATTAAGTGCAGAGTTCATCAGCCTGGCAACCTACCAGCATATTTCACTAGTTTTGTCAAACCTGCACTGGTTCCCAGTTTCATCACATTTTGCTGATAAAGGTATAGTCTTAGTTTATCCTGCCATATTCTACTTGTGTCCCTCTTACCTTGGTGGTTACCTGCCAGAACCCTGCTGTCTTTCACCTTTGGGCTGTTGGAGCTTCAAAGACTTGGTTCATGAAGTAAACATTCTTAGCTTACCAGGGACCTTGCCATTGGAGCCTTTTCAAGGATGATTGAGGATTTCTGAGACTCTCACTGGTTTTGAGAGATCCTGTAAAACGTATATTTTTGACCTAACATTTTACTTTTATTGTATTGATGTTTTATTTTTTTTTCCCTTGATCAATTAATTGTAATAGTGCTTAGCTAATAGTATTGTCTCTCACATTTTTACAAATGCTGAGGCTTCTCAGTGGACTCACTCTTGTCATGGCTTTGGGTGTTAATATTAAGTACGTAGCTCAGCGTATGACTAAGGTTAATACATATGTTTCAGTGAATCCTTTTTTGTGTAAAGTATTTACCCTACTTAGACAATGTTGTGTGGGGTGTTACATGGAGTACAAGAATGTCCTTGTCAGTTCTTTGCAGACCATGCATGTGTGGTACATGCATGAATTTTATATACGTGATTGTAATGCATTTCTTCTAAGGTTTCTTTTCTGATGATTTATACTAGGTGTATTCTGTGTAATTTATAATTCATCAAGGGACAAGTGACACAAAGCTGCTACCTTTTGTGGAATTGGCAATGCTGATCTCCTGTAAATAGTTATTTCTTGTCAGAAGCAACCACTCTGTTACACACTGGTGTTACAGGGCAGTAATAGTCAATGTAACAGATCAACAGTGATGTGAAAGCAAATGTCAGTTTGGAACACAAGTATACTGGAGTGTTTGTCTAAAACATGATGGGCTAATACTTTTCCATTTGCAGGGGAATCTGTTGCTGTGACGTAGAAAAGGGCCATGATCCTGAGCCAGCCTAATGGTACTCTTGTCACCTGTAGGCCAAAGGAACTTTAGGTGACTCTGACACTGATTTTCATTTCATTCTATCGACTTGGGTGGGGGGCTGAAATAGTACCAATAAGAATACATTCAGTTTTTTCATCATTTTCAAAAAGAGAAATGATGAACTAATCTGCAGACCTTATGAGCGTCACCTGAGTCTCTACTGGTCCTTATCTTCTGTGTTTTCTACCCTTTTTCCCTTTGACAGAATTGCAGCGTGTGTGCTTGTTCAAGCCTCTTTCTTTCCATCTGTAGAATTAATAATAACAACAACAATAGTACCAATCATTTGCTTTCCCATCTTTAGCTCCATTTAAGGCTGACACAGTGATAAGATATGATACCTCAGAGTAATTTAAAAATCTTCATTCTTATTCTTTTTAACAGTGGAGGTAGCCAGTCTAATTTATTACTCTTATAACCCCCGTAGTATCCAGCCCACTGGCACAAGAGGCATGTGTGTCTATGTCCACAGCGGTGCAGTTTGAAAAGTACAAGTTGGGGGCTTGCACTGATCATGTGACAGTCTTCTTTCTCAAGAAGACTGTTTACTAGAGGTGCCATACTGCATTATGCTAGGGAACAGGCAGTTAATCCTTACGCACTTAGGGCATCACCCAGAGATATCTGGGGTGAACATAACTATAAACATTCATGCATTTAGCACTAATCTCATTTACCTGTCAGTGTCACACAGACATCCTGGGGTGGGCACCCATACAAACATTCATGCATTTAGCACTAATCTCATTACCTGTCAGTGTCACACATGTCCTGGGGTGCACACCCATACAGACATTCATGCATTTAGCACTAATCTCATTACCTGTCAGTGTCACACATGTCCTGGGGTGCACACCCATACAGACATTCATGCATTTAGCACTAATCTCATTACCTGTTAGTGTCACCCATACAAACATTCATGCATTTAGCACTAATCTCATTACCTGTCAGTGTCACACATGTCGTGGGGTGCACACCCATACAGACATTCATGCATTTAGCACTAATCTCATTTACCTGTCAGTGTCACACACATGTCGTGGGGTGCGCACCCATACACACATTCATGCATTTAGCACTAATCTCATTTACCAGTCAGTGTCACACAGACATCCTGGGGTGGGCACCCATACACACATTCATGTATTTAGCACTAATCTCATTACCTGTTAGTGTCACACATGTCCTGGGGTGCACACCCATACAGACATTCATGCATTTAGCACTAATCTCATTACCTGTCAGTGTCACACATGTCCTGGGGTGCACACCCATACAGACATTCATGCATTTAGCACTAATCTCATTACCTGTCAGTGTCACACACATGTCGTGGGGTGCACACCCATACAGACATTCATGCATTTAGCACTAATCTCATTACCTGTTAGTGTCACATATGTCCTGGGGTGCACACCCATACAGACATTCATGCATTTAGCACTAGTCTCGTTTACCTGTCAGTGTCACACAGATGTCCTGGGGTGTGCACCCATACAACATTTATGCATCTACTACTGATTTTATTACTTGTTAGTGACACACAAACATCTTGTAGTGAACACTTATGCAAACAGTCTTGCATTTACCAGTGATCTTAGTACCTGCCAGTGATTTCAGGGGGATAACTAAATGTAATGTGGAACGCAGGGCTAGGTGAAGACTGTGGGAATAATGGGCAGCTAATAGGACTTCCTGATACGTTACACGGTGACCGAGACTGAGGTTCTTTTGCAGTTAGGTCTGTGGCTTCATATTTCACATGACATGTCACCTAAGTAGTGCATGTGAACCCAGGGGCTACAGACACGTGTTAGAACCATCTATTTCATTTTAATCCCATATATAGGCCTGTAGAGAATGAAGCACCACCACCCAAAATAAGTAATCATTGTAATTTCCCATAGGTGTATCCAGTCCATCATTGTTGGCTTTTATTGTTTTTGTATTTAATGTTGAGGTGCCTGATCCCCACATGTCAGTATTGGTATACCAGCAAACAAGAAAAGAAAGATGGTTCTTTATCTTGATTTTTGTTCACTGAAAATTATGACTTACTCATGACTATTTATTCAAAAATAACATTAAAACTAAAATGTTTTGTTTTTGTATTGATTAAAATATGCATCCCATTTTATCCAGTGTCACTGGCACAACAGGTAACACGCATGCCTTTGGTGGACAAGACTGTGGGTTATAGTTGCACATCAGGTAGATGCACTGCGGAACAAGGGGGTGGGGGGGCTGCACTCCTGTGTGTGTCAGTGCCCCATCTGCCTGGGTTAGTGGTAACTCAGGTGGATGAAAAAGGTCCCACAGCACCTATCAAAAGGAATAGAGGAAGTTCACAGATGCCTGGGCCAAACTCCTCCAGTAGTATAAATATCACCGTGGGTATTCCCTGAAAAAGGCTACTAGCCTAGTGGGACTAACCCGGTCAAAAAGAACAAATGCATATTCTGCTTAAGTAATGGGAAGTGGTCATTACACTGATTTAAATCTTTGTAAGTACTGAATATAATAATTTTTTTTTGCTGTATGCCACAGTGTTCCCAACTCCATGTTTTTTTTTGACTGGATGCAAAGTTTCAGTTATCATAGACAAGCCATGATGTGAATGAGCAGAATGCCACAGTTTATTTTGATGGGTATTTTCAATTCATTCTATTTTCATAGAGGTCTTTATCCTGAAGTCATTACTTGCTCATCTGTGTATGTTTTTGATGGATATTGCAAAAATTACTTTTGTAGGACGGTATCAATGTGAATTGCAGCTAGTAAACGTGTCTCATACATATTGCTTCAGAGTTGTCATTTGTTTAGTTAATTTATTTATTAATCAGATGCGCCCGCTAGGCACAGATATCTTATTACAGGGCATCTTGGGAATATTGTTTGATAAACTGATATCCTAAGTGGTACGTAGCATTCATTTAGAGTCGAAGGAATGAAACACATGACCACAGGATAAAGTTCATTACCAGACTGCTTATGTATGTGTGATGTTCATCGTGTTTCACTGTTGCAGTCATTACAATTGGGTTATCCTGCTGGCAGGCTACCCGCAGGTGGCCCGAGTTCCAAAGTCTAGGTCCGTCGTCGGTTGCTGTCGCCTCCTCCCTGACATCAGTGTGCCAGGGGTATAAAAGATGCAGCCGATGCCATTGTTTGTGTGTTACCTTTCAGCTGTCTCTGATTTTTAAGGAGGTGTCTGATTTTGACACAAATTTTAGATGTGCCCCTCTTAAGCCCTCCTAAAACTGGTAACTTTATGAGAAAAGGTGCTACATTACACTTAATAAATAATGACAATAATTAGAGTTATAGACTTCTTTTACTTCAGAAAATGCATATTCATTCACATTTATCTTATTCAATCCATGCCTCTGCTTAATAGTACTAATATTGTAAATGTGCACTTAATTATTTCTGGCTTTATCCCTGATTCTGTTGAGATTTGCCTAATTTGTTGAGAACTAGTCAGTTTTCATTTTTTCTGATTCTAACCAGTCCTTTTTCAATCTGTAAGGCAGTTTCTAGCCACTGTTATGGATTCTGTCCAAAAATCGTGCTTTCCTTTATATTTCATGACAATTTATAAAATCATAGCGTAGCTTTCTCTTCTGATTATTTATTTATATATGATAAGCTGGAACTTCACACACCAGCAGGTGACAGCTTCTGTGCTGTCTGGCAGTTCCTACCTGAAGTGACTTTGCACCATGAAGGTCGGATCAGCTTATGATGCATCTACAGATTTACAGCTAAACAAATGAAAACTGAAAAAGTGCAGGGGAGTCTCATCTCTGGTGAGAAAAGGCTGTATTGTATGCCTGACTGTGTCAGGAATACGGATTGTAGTGCATTTTAATTGCTTTTCACGACTCTGCGTCCATGCTTCCCACTGTTAAACAAGATGCTGTTTAAAATGCAGTCCGGCACTTTATTGCAGGCGACCAAGTAACTATTTATGTTTAGGGAGCTGGGCATTATAATTATTGTAAATTCTGCACTGCTGTAAAATCTCTGAATTAAAAGTGTGTTTTTGTTACTTAAAAAAAATTCTACTGGTTTGAAGAGGTGTCAGTGAAATATATATGTACTGTAGTTTTCGTATTTCACAACTGATGTGCAGCATTCTTGTCATGGATTGCAGACCTGCTGGGTTTTGATAATTAAAACAGATTAAATTATACAGAAGACTATCTTCAGGCTTAGCAAGTTTCTTGTATTGTGCTTTGATGTCCACTGACGTGTATTTGTTGAAAACAGATTACTGAACGCCATAGCCGGCCTTAGGCATAGGCCAACTAGGTGGCCGCCTAGGGCATCGGTCTAGCAGGGGCACTTTTCCAGTATTTATTTGGTGTAGGAAGATGAGGATGGGGGCTCCGGGTAATGTGGTGCGGAGCACCATGGAGCCCTTTTGCCTAGGACATCAGCTGACCAAGGGCCACTCCTGCTGAACGCCATGTAGGTATTTTCTGGAGGAGTTCAGGCACCTAGGGAGCAGTACATTTCTCTGTGGTAAATTTGGTTGGAGAGACATGGCTGAAGTGACATTCAGCTGCAGAAAAAATAAGGTTGTTGTGAATTCCCTGTGGGCAAAGAGAAGAGTGCGGTGCAATGTCCACAACTTCAGTAACCAAATGCACTGGTGGAAAACAGTCCATGACCCCCAAGGCAACTTGCAACAGCAGGCAGTATGGCAGGCTTCAGCAGCAGGATAGTCAGTGAGCATGTCATTGGCAATAAAAAATTCAGTGCACAGTAGTCAGTGCCTTTATAATTGGTATGTGTGGACCACTACCTCCTTCATGGTGTGTAGGGAACATTACCTAAAATGCAAACTGGAACATAAATGCGACTACAGTAACATGCAGGATTACCTCCATGCTCTAGTACTCTTCTATGTGTTATAATTACATAAACATGCACTGTATATTGATCACAGTACTCCGTTGTGAGCATGACACTGTGTGCTTCTGTTTGCCCACAGGGAATTCACAAAAGCCATGTATTTCTACATCTGAATGTCATTTCAGCCATGTGTCCCCAACAAAATGTACCACAGCGAAATGTCTCACTGCCTGGGCACCTGAACCCATTCTGGAGACAGGTGCAATGTATAAACAAATGTTTGTTAATGTGGCCTGGTTTCCTGGACACTGTTACGCAGTCTGAAAGTAAAGCTGATGGTGGTGGCAGCATTCAAACTTGATTCCATCTTGTCATATTTTTGATTTTTGGATACCAAATGTTACAATTATTATTTATGTTATGAGACCTCCTTTTTGTCATTCTTCAGTTGAGTGTACATGTGTGTGTATGTTTGTATATACATATATATATATGTATATTTAAAAAAAATATATATATATATATATATATGTGTGTGTGTGTGTGTATATGTATATGGGGCTGGTTCTGGCCTTCTGTCTCAGTATGTTACCGTTACCCTTTTCTCACTCTGTCTTATAGTTACCCATTGATTTCTTGACTGGTTACTCACTGCAAAGTAGCCATCCTTTATGATGTCTGCATTGCTGCACAAGCCTGATGTTTCCTGATGGAACTCACCCATCCTAGCCCAAGCCCTACAATGTTAATTAGCATTTGGCATCTTAAAAATTACTTTCTTTCAATAGTAAGTAGCCTCTTTGGGCACACTTTGCAGGCTTCTTCTCATCACAATAGACATTTATGTGTTCTGCAGCGGTAGAATGATGCTTAGCAGAGCAACCCCTCAGTATATTCCCCATATTTCTGTGACTGTTTTGTACTCCCAATAAGAAAAAAAAAATGTTCTCTTTGCATCCACTGTTTTGTATGAACATGTTATAGCATAGCCTATCTGGGCTTTTCAATGAGCTGGGACTATGTCAGAGTCTAAGTCAGCATTTGCAATGATGGCTGTTATTTCAGGAATTTTATCCCTAAACATGTGATAACTAAGGTCATTACCTGCCGAAGTGTATTGCAGTGCTGTTTGTTAGAGCTGTCCTGCCTTCTCTCTTTAGTTCATCTACCCTTTTTTCATCTGTCTCATTTGTTCTGTCTTTGTGCATTAAATTTTTTTCATTATTAGTTACTCTTGCATCTTTTGGTCACTTTGAGTTCTGCATGTTGAATACCTTGTGTGTGTGTGTGTGTGTGTGTGTGTGTGTGTGTGTTCAACAGGGAAGGAAGAGGGGTAGTAGGAAGATGGATGTGGTGGGAGATACAGTTTTAGATTAATATGCTACAAATGTTTACACTCTGCTGTACGGCATATGAAGAGTGCTGTGTCTTTGGCCTGCCATATTCTTCTCTGGGGAAAAGGCTTTACAGTTTGCTTTCTTTATGAACTGTGAACTAGCAAATAACCTGAGCTGTGCAGCAGCAGTGAAAGTTTAATAAATGTTTCTTGGAAGAAATTCCATTCTTCCCTGTGGCTGTTGTTGGGGAGCCTGCAGAAATGATCCTCAGGTTTACAAACGAATGCACTGTCCAAAAACCTCAGCAGTAGTAGTGCCAGGGGGAAACCAGGCAGCAGGGTGCCAGGGAGACTTGACAGTTATGGGAAGCTCTTTTGTCACCTTTTTCTGAAGAAGACTGAAAAGTGGGCGTGGCATCAAGGAATGTACAAAAGCTGGGTCTCGTTTATCTTATGTCTACAGTTAATGTGGTTTTGTTGCTTACTGTGGTCATTTGCCAGGGGCTGTGATAAATTGTTGTTGATAAAATGTGCTTGGCTTCTTAAATGATTTATCGAGTGAATTCACTGTAGAAAATCAGGAAATGACCATTGTCTTTAGCAGTTGTTTCACATTAAGCAAACTTCGGGGCATAGTAGTTGACTTAAGCTTGCTGTAATTTTTCTTGATGAATATGCTCCATTACAGCCTGCTATTCTCTTTGGTTGGTCATCTGATAAAATAAAAATGCAGTACTATAGCGCTGTGCATCTCTGTGCCATTTGTGTGCCCCTAGTTTTGCGGTAAAGATACTGACCAGTAAGACTGAACTCTTGGTTTGTTGGACTTGTGGTACAAAATGTGGCCACTTAGTGATCTATGATCAGTGATACCTCAACAGCTACGTAATGAGAACTGTGGCTTTGCGAGATAGTAGCAGTAGAAAGATTACGCTTATGACACATCTTCCACATACTACAGTATTTACTTGTATACCCCATAACACAGGACATTCTTGCCTTTTCATTATGTGCAGAATACAAGAAATATGCATGCAATTATATATGCAGTGTTCACAGTTACAAGAGAAAAATGGCTTTTTCTAAGTCTTGCAGGCTTTATTTGCTAATATTGGTGTGGTAAAACAGAAATAATTTAAAGTGCATACACAGAAGGAAAGAAATTGTGCCAAGGGGGAAAAATGAAAGTAGTGTCATGTCTGTGAATTAATTTCTTAAAAAAATGCATCTTTTTGTTTACTTTGGGATCATAATGGGATTGCTGTGTCAAAGTTAAAATTAGGTTACATCAGATTATACAGGTATATTGAACCTTTGTTCTTGCGTCATATGCAGAGAGTATACGCCGTTGACTCAGCAGTGGCCCTGTTTGCTACCAGAAAAATGCTGGGGAAAAGACTGGTGCTTCTATCCCTTAAGGCCTAGCAACACTTTGCAGTGGCCATTGTGACTTACAGATAAAAGAGAGAAATGTTTACAGATTTCAGAAATAGTTTGTGGTTCTGTCCAGTTAAAATCATTTTGGAGATACTAGTCATACTGCAGAGGATTAGTAAAGGGTCCCCAACTCCAATCATAAGCAAGTTGCTAAGTATTTCAGATATGGAAGTAGTGCATAGAGCACTACAATTATAGCCGGTCTTAGGTATAGGCCAACTAGGTGGCCGCCAAGGGCGCAACCCTAGCAGGGGCACTTCTCCTGTATTTATTTTGTTTGTTTTTCTGTAGTAATGAAATAGTTTCTTTAAAATATGTTGAATGAATACAGGAAAAAAAATTGAAAAGTAAGACAAACTTTGAAAAAGGAAGTAAAAAGTCATCTGTATGGTGTACATAGACTGGGATGGGAGCACCAGGTGCTGTGGAGCCCATTTGCCTAGGGTACCAGTTGACTAAAGGCCAGCACTAACTATGATTATGCTCCAAATTCAGGAAAAGGTAACTTTAAGTACAGCTGGATGTAAGTAAGGTGCCTAGCTTAATAGAGTTGTGTTAAGCACCTTTCAGTGTTGTGCCTGAGCATAACGTTAGCCACCACAGAATAGCATCGTAAGCATTTTTGCAGTTTTAAAAGCTATCATTCACTTAACTATTACAAAACAATTGGTACAGTGATGCATATAACAGCTTTTAATGCTATTCATTCAAAAGATATTTTGATTCTGCCTGCCCCCTACAGTATGTGGCTCCAATAAGTGCTTTACACCTTTTAAAGCTATGAAACACTTTGTGCTCCTGCACTTTTTTCAGTAACTGGTAGCACATGGAGCAGATAAAGCTTCACACACTACAAACAATTAAGATTGGGTTTGTCCGATCATGACTATTTATCATATATCCTCAACATAAATGTAAGGACCCCCCCCAAACTTGCTTTGATGTCCTTTTGAGTTGAATTTCTTGACATCCATGTTTGGATTACCTAATAAGTTCGTTATAATTAGAGACCTGATCATAATTGTCTATGCCAATAAATTCACCTGCACAGCAGACTGGAGTGTGACAGGTGATTCTTCACATCCATATCAAGAGCATTTGATAACTAAGTTATGACTGAAGAGACCCAATCATAATTCTTTGTAGTACATGGAACATTAACTGCTCTGATGTAGTACTAATTACAAAAAAAATTGTATTAGAATAAAGCATTTTACAGCTTTGAGACCTGAGTACCTTGGTGCTGCCACACACACTGCAGTCATAAGCCAAGTTTTCATATTTATTATTTATTTGACATTTGTTTACCGGATTTGTCTGACTGGGTCTGCAGAACCCATTTTCAGCAGAGGCCCGGGGAGAAAAGTTCCACATACAGTACAAGACAAATACAGTATAATCTAATACAATACAAGTTACATGAGAAATACTATACAAAAATAAGTTGAAAGAACATAAACTATGTTACAAGATATACTACACATCTAGGCAATTCTATAGTTAAAACATTATAGACAATAATAGTAATTCCCACCATATACATAGCAGTAGATAGTGTGCTAAAATAGTATGTAGGTAGTGCAATGTATGACATTGATTGCTATAGCACATGAAAAAATAGAATGTTGGTTTCAGTTAAGAAAACAATAGCCAGAAAGGTAGTGATGCAGAAAGATTGTGAGAGAGTTAAGAAGAATAGAGGCATTACAGCCTGACCAGTAGCTTAAAGATATGGTATAGAAACAGAAAAAGCATTAGGAGAGTTTTAGGATCTTGCAGACTATGAGGGACTGAAATGTGACAAAAGAGGAGGATGAGGCTAGTGTAGAAGAAGAGGAAGAGCTGAGCATTAGGCAGGCTTAATGCAGGAACAGAGCCATGTATTTTTGGGATTATTTTTAAAGAGGCTTTGAAATGGGTTAGGCCAGGCATAGACCTGGTAGCTAGAGGTAGTGAATTCCATAGTATGAACAAAAAACAAGTAATCTCCATGGTATCCCCGAAGCCTCAAAACAACCCACTAAAGTGTAGTGGGTTGAAAAACAAAACAGTGTAAGAAACTTCTGTGTGTGGAAGATTTTCAGTCCATATATTTCTAGTTAATCACTGTATATTAATCAGATCAGACAATAGTAGTAGAAGTAGCAAACTTAAACTCGTCATAAGTCAAAACAAAAAATAATAATAGAAAATATATAATTGTACAGCATTACTAAGTATTCAAAAGTAATCCAGGCAAGGCAGGCAGTCTGTTTCCACTCGAAAATAAAGTACTTAATAAAGGATTTTCGACTGGAAACAGACTGCCTGCCTTGCTTGGATTACTTTCGAATACTTAGTAATGCTGTACAATTATATCTTCTTCTTCTTCTTTCGGCTTTTCCCGGTTAGGGGTCGCCACAGCAGATCACCTGTCCGCTCATGATTGGCAATGGAGTTTTACGGTGTCGAGTTGCCAGCCCGGTGCCCAACCTTCCACAGCAGGCACACACATGCACGCACTCACACCTAGGGCCAATTTAGAGTGTCCAATTAGCATTAATCTGTCTAAACCCATGCATATCATCTACATAGTCCCTTATTTTCTCTCTTGCACAACACAACACCCTTTTAAACAGGTAGATATGAAAGCACCAGTCTCATTTTCATCTTTGTTTTTGTTAGTGCATGATCTGAAATAGTTACTGGATGTGATTCGAACCTTTCAATTACATGCACGTGTCCCTGTGAAATACAATTTCTAGCCAGTCTAGCCTAGCTATTGTATCTTGGGTAATAATATGTAAATTCTGCCCAAGTTCCTACTACTGAATTCACATATTCCATATCAAATATTTTCATAAATGTCTTCAGAAATCTACCCACCCTTTCATTATATTTCCTTCTCGGTCCCCTTATACATCCGCACTACTGCAAACCAAGTTGCAGTCCCTACCTATAAGTAATATTCCCTATTGAAAGTTGATTATCTCTCACAAAAGTTTCTTAAGCTCTGTAGTAGCAGTTCTTGGTAGAATACAAATATGCTCATATCCCCTACCAATGCTGTACAATTATATATTTTCTATTACTTTTTGTTTTGTTTTGACTTAAGACGAGTTTTAGTTCGCTACTTCTACTACTATTGTCTGATGTGATTAATATACAGTGATTAACTAGAAATATATGGACTGAAAATCTTCCACACAGAGAAGTTTCTTACATTGTTTTGCATTCCATAGTATGGAGACAAGAGTATGAATACAGAGTGCGACCTGATTTTCTTGTGGGTTTTCAGATAGCTAAGAGATTTTTGTCTTCTGATCGTAGGTGTCAATTTGGTGTGTAAGGTGTAGTGCACTATATTTCACAGTTGTGCCAGTCTGCTTTCTAGCCTTTAAACAGGAAAATAATGAAGCTAACAGGAACTATTTGTAGGTATGTAAATTTGGGATTACTAAAACCAAAAGCTGTGGCTTCCATGGTATAAAAGGGCAGAAAGAAAAATAAACTAAAATAACATGAGATATGTGTTTGCATGCACGTGTGGTGTTACTGAGATGTAGGTTTACAGATGTTACAGGGACAGGTAGAACACCAGTCTGTTAGTTCCCACTCTTTGCTACACAACATACAGTCTGTAAATGTGATATTTAAGTACTTAGAAAAAGTAGCTTGAGTGTGTAACATATATGAAAAAAAAAACAAGCAACCCTAGCCAATCACAGAACTCTTCACAAACAGGAACTCTCATATATTAACAATTGCCTACATTATCCAGTATGTGATGTTAATAAAGAACATAGTCAGGTATAGTATATTTACACACACACACACGCACACACACACATATATATATATATATATATATATATATATATATATATATATACACACACACACACATATGCACTACAGATTATCAGAGAGAGAAAAAAAAACACTTAAGCTGGATGGCAACACATTACGAACTTATTTGATGTAACTTTGTGCGTCTTTCATCTTTTCCCGGTTATGGGTCGCCACAGCGGAACTCCGGTCCGCTAATGATTGGCAGTAGATTTTTACATGCTGAGTTGCCAGCCCTGACGCACAACCTTCAACGAAGGTACGCCCATTCATGCATGTCTCCACACAGAAGACGCTGTAGCTGAGAATCGAACAGGACGTTTTACTGTGAGGCGACAACGCTACCGCAGCACCACCATCGCAGTTAACTACAGTACCAAAAGCAAAAAATTAGATGGTTTCATTGAATCCTACTGTAAAAAAGCCAGTAGAAACTTGCTAATATAAACACATTAACAGCAGAAGACAAAACACTTGGCCAGAATTTAATGCAGTAAAATCTTATCTGTATTTTCTAGTACAAGGTTGAACCAAAATGAAGTAAACCATAAGTGTTAAGAAAATACAAGAATCCAACGTACCTTATTGTAGAGTTAAGCAGCTGGATGGAGTGCAGACTTGGGACATGGAGTAGAGAAATGACTCTGAATTTGGAGCCAAAAGGTAAAAAGTAGTGTGGGAACAAGCAGAGATGCAGAAAGGACCAGTCAGTTACTTCAGTGAAAAGCAGCTACCCCCCCCCCCGATGGTTTACCAGCAAAAACAATCAGTGAGGTAGAATGTTCATGAATACCAAGACAAGGTCTCCGAACTCATAATACTTGACTTGAGTCACAGCATTTAATTTATGTTGAATTAACACCTTTAAAAGCTGTTAGGCACTTCAATCTGCTACACGTTTTTGTTTGCTTAGCAATGTGTATTACAACTTTTAAAGCTGTTTTTGCTTTTTGTTGCAATTGTGTGCTTGATGACACTCAGCTGTTATACGGAAGTGCAAGATTAGAGCATAACAGTGCTAAGAGATTCTTACTATAACGTAAGTCAGAGGTACTTAATGCAGTTATCTTTTTCCTGAATTTAGAGTGGCAGTCTATGTACTACAGTGGTATAAGTGTCATCCTTGTCCGTTATTCTGTAAAGCTGCTATCCAGGGCCCAATTGTCGAACATAATTAAAGGTTCAGTCTTGTATGAAAGGAGAGTGTGGTAGATTCCGTCATACATTAATTATGCTTTCCTTTTCTGTAAGTTTTCTTTTAGTTTATTGTGGCCCACAAATCTGGTCCCAAGTCAGAAGTGAGGCACTTTTCCAATGAATTGGAAACACAATACAGTCTGTAACTCTACCCTAAAGTAAACACAGGAACACTAAATGTAGCAGAACGACTCAGTAAAATACTTAGTACCATACCTTTCTACCTCTTGGGGCAAGAAATATGGGCAAAGCCTAAAATAATGGCTGGCCAAAGGCCCAAAAATAGGGACAGATTTTAAATATTGTTCTTAGAAACATTGAAAGTTGCTAGAATAACAGGTTTTGATTTAGTATCCATTTTCTGAAGGTTATAAAGTCAGAATCTGAAACAGGTGTCATTATTCAGTGACTTAAATCCTCAGTGATTGTCAGAAAACCACACATTTTATGAGCAGAACAAAACTATGAGGTGAGAATCTGGACAGCTGAAAGCTATGCTTAACACCCAAGAAGTCATAATTCTTCCAACAGTTGTACTTTAACCCATATATCTGTACACTTGATTACAATACAGGTAATGCAGTAGTCATAAAGAAGGTTGATGCTGCCATTTCCTTGTTTTTCAAACTTTACCAGGTTTACATATGTACACACACACACATTAGTGCTGCACAAGATACTCTTCCTCCCACTTAATATATTGTTACACAGGCAGATTATGTAATACAACCAGTGTTCCATAAGAATAAATTTTAAAACTTAATTTTCAGTATAATTTAAAAGATTTTGATGCACACGTGCTCCTCCCCAGTATTGTTATCAAACAACTTTCCTGTGTACTTCTTTAGTTGTGAAAGAGCATGCAGCCTTATTATGCAGAACCACTGTGCAACTGTAGTGGGATTTTTCACTTTTCTCAGCTGTTGTGCAACAATGTAGTTGATGTATATGTGTAAGGGGGGTGTAGGGGTGATGGCCCTTGCCCCCCCCAAGCATTTTTTTAATTGTATTTTCAAGTTACAGCCATTTAAGAAAATCAGTGTTGTGTAATTCAAAGTATGGTGACTCAGTTTAACATAGGTAAAGCATTTCCCTTTCACAGGTTCAGTCTTTGCGGTCTCCACAAATGCTCAGGGCAGACTTTCTGAAGCCCCACACATAGATTGAAACAGTAGCTTGGCTAGGAATAACAAAATCACTTAACAATTGGTCTAAAGTCTGCCATCTGGGGTTCTGCTGCATCAGCCTTGATATTATTTATGCAAGGAGCAGTTAGTGTTTCCTATGGCAGAGTGGATTGGTCATCCATCCTTCTTTGGGTAAAGCATAGATCAGTCATCTTTCTTGGGGTATGAATTTGGAAGTCCTTGTTTTTAGGGGACAGCAGCCTTTATACAGTGTGCATTATTTCATTCAAAAATATAGTCCTAAATAAACATTGATGACTGGTAGCATAAGAAACACGATGGACCATCACTACCCCAACAGCAACTCCATTATAGAATATTGACTAAAACTACAAAATACTGTTGTCTGCATACAGCAGATAAAACTTCCATAGTTTTAAAGATGACATACCAGTTTGTAAATTTTTTAATAGATTCATATGTATTTTCTAGGCTTACAGTCCAGGGGACCATTGAGAAGCCTAGCCGGAATTCCCAGTTTCCCCCAACTACTGTCTGGTTAAATGACTTGCTCAAGGTGACACAGTAGGCAAATGGGGGCTGAGAGAGTCAAACACTGTACCACAGGAACTACAGCTCACATCCTTAATGGCAACTGCCAAACATAATAAAAACACCCATTCGATAACCAGGTAGGCCTGCTGGACACACAGTCCTTTTTCAGGGGCAACCCAGGTGCAAGGTCTGGCTAAGTGACTTGCTCAAGGTCACACAGTAGGAAAATGAAGTCTGAATGCTGTACCACTGGAACTACAGCTCACATCCTTAATCCTGTGCTCAAACTACCAGAAACCAGAGGTCTTGGCTCTCTGCTTAGAGTTTTGAGAAGTAAATGCTGAAAATAAGTAATCACCAAGCTCTGAGTGACACTTCTGGTCACTTTAATATTTTCTGAAGAGGCAACTCGCAATATGTATGTTCTGTCTTTCAGACAGTTTGCTGTCCATCATACCACATATGGATCAATTATTAAAGGATGCAGCATCTGTATGGGCCAGTATGGGGAATGACGTTGAAAACCATGGCATGACCACTGTCTATAGCCTCAGTAACCCAGGATCTATGGTTGACAAAGCCAAACTGTGGCAATAAAATCTAATAAGATTCTTGATAACTTCACTTATGAGGTCAGCTTTAATATGTTCATAGCTTGGCAGATAAGACTTGAAAGATCTGTAATTACCTGGGTCAGTTGTAAGACCACCTTTTTACAGCAGCTGCATTAATGTTGCACTTCATCCTCAAAAGTGATAAAACCAGCAGCAAAACTTAGGTTAAATAGTTTGAGGAGTGGGTCTACAAGCACATGTTTAACACTGTTAATTAAACACCAAAGTATTTTGTCAGGGCCCATGGAGGGAAGTATTTTTCATCTGGGTTAGCACATTCAGTAAATTAGAGATAATTAGGGGAATAAAGATTTCAGATATTTCAGGGTAGAAGTCTTGGGGTATAAATAACACTAATTTTTTTTGCAAGGATATTGGCAATGTCTGTTGGGTCAGAATAGGGGACAACAACCGGTCCAGAGCATTGTAGAGTATGCAGGCTCCTTTAGTAGACCTAATAGTGCTTTTTTTGTATTTATTTTCATATTATCTAAGTGATTCATGCCTACCTTCAGTTTTTTGTTATTACCTTTAGGTACCACTTATGTTAGCCTCTGAGTTGTTTTATTGTCTTTGTTTTTGTTTGATTACTTTTACTACAGTCTACTAACATTATTTTCGTTGACAGAAGGTAATTGTGTTCTGTTGTGTACGTAGGCCATCATTATTAGATTTGTGAGAATAAGACACTAGACTGAAGGGAGTATGGGTCAAAACTGCAACAGCGTTAGAGCCAAGATTATTTTGCATGGGAGAAAATGTTCTTTTTCCCAAGGTGTGAGACTGCAAGGTTGATTACATTAAAGAACTTGATAAGAGGCAAAGCCCCTTCATGAGAGAATTGTGGAGAACAGTGCAAATCTGACAGGTTTGTGCAACTGCTGTTTTCAGCTGCTTGCTTGAAAACGGGAAACACATTGATATCTCACAAACCAGCATCCTAGATGCCTCGACTCATCATTACTTTACCAGCCTGCAAGCATGAATGTCAATTCTTATATTTTTTCTGCAATTCCATGTCTCCCATATAGTTCTACTCCCTCACCGTGTTAATTGGTGTACTTTTGCCTGTCTTGCTCTGCCCTCTTCCATCTTATAAATTAAATACTTCCTTTTATTTCTTGCACTTTCTGCTCAACTATATCCTTATTTTAGTAGACATGATCTACTTTGTCTTCTGTCTCTCTTTACTGTCTTTTTTGAGTATTGCTGCTTATTTTGTTTATATATTAATTTTCTGTAACTACTTAACTTTTCATAATTACTGAGTTATATAAAGCTAATGGCTTATATTAGCAGCCTTTTTATAATGCTTTTGATTCTTGTGTTTTCAGCATTATTTTACCTTCTTTTATATATCCTGTTTAATGTTTTTAATTAATGTGGCCATTATATTGTTTTTTATGCAGTTTGGTGCAATCAGTGTTTGAAAGGGGTCTGCTAGAACTAGCTCAGCATCCCAGGCACGCAAAAATAAATTAATTTCCAGAGGATTTCATTTTCCACAGTTCCAAAGTGCCAATTATACATAATGTCCAATATTTTGGACTGTAACTTGGAATGACCACCATGGATCTGTCTAGTAGGCTTCCTTTACTGTAAATACTTTTTTGTTGTTTTTCTGTCTAGAAATACAAGGCACAATGACTGATTAGCTCTTGCCCATCCTTATTTTGCAGTTATACACTTGGATGCTACAGGGTAAATTCTCGTTTTCCTTTTTAGGTTCATAGGTAAGTACTAGGCTATCTGCCCAAGGGCATCTGTAAGCCTAGCCAGAATGTGCTGGCTTTCGCCGCCCCTTAGATTAGTTCCCTGTGCCTCTGTCCAGCAGAGCCACTAACATAATTACATAATTTTAGAAGGCATTTGCTACTGCCGTTGTTCAGCTGTGGTTGTTCTAATATATAACTATGTATCATCGATGCTCATGTCTTCTGCTTTCTTATAAGTTAACTCTGATTGTCCAGTGATGTTGCTATTCTGCTTTGGTTCATTGACCTCAGTACTGTAGGAATATGCTCCTACTCGGGTCTAGCATTGCAGACGACTTTCTGCGTATTAAAGATGGACAACAAAGATGGCTAATCCATTACCACAGTAAATATTTTTCCATACAGGCACTGATTATAGATGTCATTACCCACAGACTAGGCTAAAGGATGTTATTTTTCTAACATAATTACATGCAGCAATATCAGTGAACTTGTACAATAAAATGTTGTTGTGAAGATAACTTGTCGTCTCTAACGTGTAAGAAAGGATCGATGTGTGAGCACACTTAGTCCAGTGTTAGTGTATTTCTGTTGCCTTCTGTGCACTAAGAGGTTTATATAAACCTGTGTTACTATTTAACCAGTCGTAGATACAGCTTCAGTTGTGACACATTCGAGGTCTGGATAACTTTAATATGGCTTCCACATTGTGTTATGAATTGTGAGATCTAACTTTATCAGTCACAGGTCCAGAATAAAAGATATCATCCTTCAAAAGAATACAAAAAATGCCATTTGTCCTGCCCAGAACCATCCACAGGTAGTTCATGAGGTCTTTACCATTTTTGTCTTTCACGAGGACATCATCATGACAGCATTGTGCATCAGGAATTTTCTGGAATACTTAGTGCATTGCTTTTTCCAAGTGATTAGTGCAGACATGCTCCAAAAGCTAATGCACTACATTGAAAGGTACCTTTGTATGAAAGTAGTCAAGACCTGCTTGTAAGTTTTGTCAGTCTGGAGATGTGTTTTTGCAAAGTTAGTCTTTGTACAATGTTTTCTACCATTAAGGATGTGTCTTAATTTTTAGTAACAGGTATTGCATGTTATACAGCACTGGGATAGTAGTAACTGTAAATCTTTGCTGATACACGTCCTGTTTAACACAAGAACTGTGGTCTTCCCATGCTCAAACTACAATATAGTAGCAGCAGAACACTATGTTCCAGTAACAAATCTTGCCTCACTATAACTCAAAAAACACTGCAGGAAACTCATTCTATTGTCTCAATGTTTCAAAACTGTAGAACACAATCCCACTAGAGTTAAAGTTTCAGAAAACAACAAATGCTTTAAGTCTGTTAAAGCAGCATTTGCAAGGCACTTGGTTCTGCTCTTGCTATGTTCCCGGATAATTTCTGATCCAGAAGAAAATGCAAGCTGCAGTACCATTGACAAAATGATAAATGCTCTTTACTAAATTCCTGTATAGTGATCATTACACTTCCCGTCTGTCTACTACTGTAAACGTTTAACTGATTATATTTCTTACCTACGTCTGCTTAAGCCTCGTTCACCCTCATCATATCACTACTAACTAATTTCAACCCAAATGTCAGTCTTTGTCTTCCCTTGTTTTTCTTTGTATTTCTGTCTGTCAGTCTCTGTCTTCCCTTGTTTTTCTTTGTATTTCTGTTAATATGTGCATAAGGTTGTAGCAATCTCTCTTATTTTCTTTTTGTCTGATAGTCACAGATTGTATGGTGCAAGGTTAGCATTAATCAACTGTTACATCTAATTATGCATGCAAAAATGTGTATGTAACCAAGATGAAAAAATATTATATACAATGTGGAAAAAGAAAATATACTACATATTGTCCATGTATGTAAATATCATAGCTTCTGTCCCCAGGCCTCCTCTGAAAAAGGGTGTCTATCTCAGTCTGACTTTCCCGGTCAACAAAGCTAGATAGATTAATAAATAAATCATTACATTCTGTTTTGGAGATTATTCCAGTACTTTTCATTTTCTGTAATTCCAGCCCTTTCTTGAGGCAAAGCACATATCACACTGCATAAATTTCCTGAAACAGTGGATTAACTTTTATTCTATTTCAATTCTGATCCTCATGCTTTTAAAACCCCCATGTCTTTGGCAAAAACTTGATTGAATTTATGAGAGATATAACTTTTTTCTCTGTGTTGTGATGGTGCATTTAGTAACTTTGATTTCTCCTGTGATTTCTCTTAATGTGATCCAAAACATTCTGCAGTCACAATAGTAATATAACTTCACTTTTCCTTATCCATTATTTACCAAACAATGCAGATGCTAGTCTTACAAACATTCAAGTCTAACATTTGTCACACTTGCTATTCTGTATCACTGGTGCATTAATTTTACATTTAGGATCCCATTTTTCGCTGATATAAATCTTTAATAACACTTCTGACACTTCTGTGGAAATTTCTAGAAATATGTTCTAATAGTCAGCAACAAAAATTATAGACCGCACTGTCCTGTGTGCAGTTCCACTGTCAGTTTCACCACTGCCACCTCTGGGATGAGCTATATACTTTGGGGGAAATTTGTTATCATATTCTATGTTTCAAAATATATCAAACCATCTTTTTAAGATTCGGCATCACTTTCCATCTTGTTAGTGTGTCCTCATCTTTATCAACTGCATTATGCACATGACTTGCTCTGCACTGTTCTGTTACCTCTTGCATTCCCTTATCACCTTTCTGTCCCCAGGCTTATTTACTTGCTCGTGGCATTTTCTGCAGTCTTTTTTGTCAATCTACAGTGATTGCCATTATGTGATGTCTTGCTGCAGTGAAAGCATATGTGTTGCTTGACATGCTGGGTTCTATTAATAGCTAAATTGTTAATTATACAGTTAGTTGCATGTTGTGGCTGGTGCTTCTGTATCATCTCTTGCAGCTACATCACTTCACAGTACATTAATTAGTTCCTGGTCTGCTGTTAAATTTTTCTTTGGCTGCAGCCTTTTGCTATAGTTTCCTACTGCATACTTCATGCCCGTCTTGTCTCCAGTTGCATTGCATTCCTGTTCCAAACTATCAGCTTTCTGCTAGTTATCCTAGTTCTGGCATACATTTAGATCTAGTTTCATTCCTCCATTGATTTCTGTTGTGAGATATGAAACATTCTGCAGTTACTGATCGTTTGGGCTGGTTTTACAAGGTCTGTATAATGTCTTTAAAGTACCTTTGCACCCAGGCATGTGGTGCAAAAACAGCTGAACCCTTTTACCCATTAGGGAGCTTTTTCTTGTTGTATTAAAAAAAAAACACACTTTTAGAAATATGATTTCCATACACTAACATCACCATGGAAAAACAGCAAACTTTAAGCTTAGTGGTGTCAATGTAGGAAAAATCCATGAAGGTGCCCCGTTTAAGTCTATGGATGCAATATGGGGTAACGTCACAGTAGTAAATCTTAAATATATTTGGGATGTGGTTTAACAAAAACATTTATTTCACTTTTTATTAAAAAAATAATACATAACTATAGGCATGTGCAAAAATGCATTGTGGCACTTAACTCATCAGATGCCACGATGTATATACTAGCATCGAAAAATCAGTTTAAAGGATTTTAATGCAGGCTTTTCTGGTCCTACTTGACTACACAGTAATGCGTACATATTGGTACCCATTACATAAGCTGCCCTGTGATTTTCTTTTCAACAGTATTATCTGCAGGTCTGTATTAGAACATCGAAGTTTCAGAACTTCGAATGTTCTAATATTGACACCTAATAAGCAAAAGCTGAAAATAGTGAAGTTTTACATAACCAAATTCTTTCCTAGGGAAAGAATTTGGTTGTCCGTTCCTGGTGCTTTGCTATTTTCAGCTCTGCGGTGGAAAGTTACGGTTAGGTTCGGGTAAGTGTGCGATTGTGTGGACGTGTGGGTTAGGGTGGGATAGGTGAGTTAGGGTTAGGGCGCTGGTCAGGTAAGTGTGCGAATGTGTGGACGTGAGGGTTAGGGTGGGAGAGGTGAGTTAGGGTTAGGGCGCGGGTGAGGTGTGTGTGCGATAGTGACGGACCTTAGGGTTAGGGTTTGCGTTAAGGTAAGTGGGTAGATGTTCTTCGTGTTTCACTGTTGCAGGCATTACATTTGGGTAATCTGCTGGCAGGTTGCCTTCAGTCGGCCTGAATTCCAAAATCTTGGGTCCTGCTTCGGTTGCTGTCTCCTCTTCCATGACGTCAGGTCGTCAAGGGTATAAAACATGTAGCCAATGCCATTTTCTTTAGTCTTTCTTGCCGCGCGGTGCGCGAAGCAGAAACATTTCGCAAGTGCCGGTCGGCCAACTACTGAAATGTACCCCATTGGGGAAACTTTTTTCTTGCTTTTTACCGATGTCAAAAGTTAATAATTGTATTACTTGTGGGAAGCAAATACCTCATAAGGATTTTCATTTATACTGTATTCCTTGCCTAGGCCCTGATCACAACGTGCCTGGCTGTCGTTTTTGTGCTATTTTTAACCAAAGCACTATTAAGCGTCCGTATATTTTTGCATCTAAGTATTTTGGAAACAGATTTAACTACCCAGAGATGTTGTCGGATAGCAATCCGACTACCGGAGTACATAAAAAACGCAAAGAAAAGGACAGAGAAAGGCAGTCGAGATCCAAAACCGACGAAGCTTCTCCTAAGTCCGTCGCCGGCCGGTACTCAGTGAGGTGCTTTTGCAGCCCCTGATACCCGCTACCTTCGGGTTGCAGGCCTTTACCGACACCCATGTGGAGTCCGGCATGCCGCAAGATACTCAAGGTATTGGACCAATGGATGTATCTCCCTCAGATGGGTCCAGAGCCGCTGAGCAGGCACCGGCTTCTGAGGGTGTACTCAGACCTCAGCATTTTTACATAAAACTGACATAAGCTGTAAAACCAAAGGCAAAGACACCTTCTAAAACTAAAAAAACAATGCCTGAGCCACGTGCACAGGCCTCTATGCCTAAATAAACAGATGATCAAAATGGCTGAAGACCTTATTACCTTGATCAGGGGTACCCATCCCCCTCCAGATAAGAGGCCTAGGTAAGACACTGACTATGAATCTTCAGATCAGGTATCTATTTCTTCTGATTCCTCTTCTGATCAGGAATTATCTTTACCTCCCTATGAGGATTCTGATGCTGAGGAGTCTATTCCATCTGCATCTCCTCCTGAGGATTATTCATTTGGAGAAACCTTGCATACATTGAGGAAGAATTTTCACTGGGAGAGTCAAGACTTCTCAGAATCAAAAAAGAGGCTCAGGGATTTCCTTCTTCTCCCTCAGCACAAGCCTTTAGTCATTCCCCCTGTGTTAGACATTGTGGATCATGTTTTTTCAGAGTCAAGCCTGACCCCTGACTCTACCTCCGGCTCCCAGTAAGCCTGACAGGTATTGCAGGATCCCTGACTCTCATAAATTTTTATTTAGAAACCCTGCTGCTGATCCTGAAACTATTTCACAGGGTCCTAAGGGAGTTAAGGCCTCAACAGCAAAAAACTCTACCCCCCCCCCCCCCCGACAGGGATTCCAGGGCACTGGACAGATGGGGAAAAAAGGTTTATACATCTGCAACTTTGGCAATCAGGGCCTTAAACTGTCAATTTCATATGCTTAAGTACCAACAACATGTTATGGGATTGCTGAAACAGAAAATGATGTTGATTTCAGAAAGTGCAGAAAATAAGGAATTGCAGGAATTATTGCATGCAGCTAAACAAGTTGGAAAGCATACTTTGCAATGTGGTTTTGATTCTTTAGAGGCCTCCTGCAGGGCCGCAGTTACTGGATCTGTGATTAGGAAGCGTGCCTGATTAAAGGAACAAAATTTGCCTGATCATGTTAAAGCTAAATGCACCTTTACAGCATGATTCTCTGTTTGGTATTAAGGCAGAAGAGGTTTTAAAGAAAATGGAAGACAAAGCTAAGTCTATGCAAACTGTTAAAGATTTCCTACAAGTGCAGCCACCTAGATTCAGTAGACACTGGCCTACAAAAAATTGGTCCTTTCCTGTGTCAGACAGAGCTCAAAGCGGCAAATCCAGACTCCCTAAGGGTTCCAGGTACCAGGCTCAAGACTCATACAGGTCAAAGCAATGGGGTGCATCCACCTCCAAATCTGGAGGAGATAAAGTGCAAACCTACAGAAAGCAACCCAATGACTTCCCTCTGCCTACACCAAACACTTATCTTTTGGCAGCACCCATAGGGGGAAAATTAGCACTTTTTGCTCAAAATTGGCAGTTAATAACCCAGGACTAGTGAGTACTGAACATTGTATCACAGGGATACAGATTCCAGAACAGGGGAACTGACTACTTACTTCAAACTGAACAATGATTCCTTAACAACAGACACATCAGATTATGCCTGGGGGGCCCACATGGCAGGACGATGCATTCAGGGCTTATGGACACCAAATCAAATGCATCTACATATCAACCAAAAAGAGATGCTAGCTGTTCAAAATGCCCTAACAGCATTCAAGGACTTACTTCATCCAGGACAACTACTGATAAAGACGGACAACACCACAGTCATGTGGTACATAAACGAGGGGGCACACACTCATACCCCCTTTGCAGATTAGCCATGGCACTGTGGGACACAGCTTTGACCTACCAGATAAATCTTCAAACTCAGTTCCTGCCAGGAAAACAGAACACTCTGGCAGACGATCTAAGCAAAAACCTTATGGATCCTCACGAGTGGAAACTAAATCCACAAGTATTCAGCATGATAACAGAGAAATGGGGGAGCCCAGACATAGATCTATTTGCCTCCCCTCAAAATTATCAACTGAAAAGATTCTGCACAAGGACTTATCACAGACAAGCATGGAAAGTGGACGTCCTATCTTTCAGTTGGAAAAACCTGTCAGTTTACGCCTTTCCCCCTCTACCTCTTCTACCCAAGGTCCTCCTAAAAGTCAGACAAGAGAAGCCAAAGATGATATTAATTGCCCCAGACTGGCCCTGCCAATACTGGTACCCAATTCTAAGGAACCTGTCTCAATATCCACCTTGGACCTTGCCTCAAAGACCACAAATACTGTCCAAGCAAAACAATCAGATACTGCACAATCAACTACAGACTCTGAACCTGGCAGCATGGCTAATCATGTAATCATACGTATGACACCTCTCAGTAAAGCTGTAATGGATGTCATTTTGGAAGCCAGGAGGCCTAGTACCAGAAAATCCTATGATGACAAATGGAAGAGATGTTGTGTCTGGAATCGAGCACAAGGAACTGATACAGCAGAACCACATATTCCTCAGATATCACAATACTTAACCGAGATGCTTGACAAAGGCCTATCTTTCTCATCAATCAAAATCCATGCCTCTGCCATTTTGGCTCATTACAATACAGAGCCACCAATCTTTTCTCATCCCTTACTAAAGCAGTATCTTAGAGGAGCCAAAAACCTAAGGCCTCCTAGAAGATCACCATTACCTGCATGGGACCTCGGTTGTGTGTTGGAAAAGCTCACCCTGCCTCCATTTGAACCAGCCGCTACCACTGATATACAGTTCTTATCATGGAAGACAGCTCTGCTACTAGCAATTACTTCAGCAAGAAGGGTTTCAGAGCTACAGGCCCTCATGGCTGTAGAGCCTTTTATCATATTTTACCCAGACAAGGTGTCACTGAGGACAAATCCTACATTTATGCCTAAGGTGGTTTCCATTGTGGCTCCTAACCACACAATTCATCTGCCAACTTTTTATCCAAATCCACAGAATAGAGGGGAGAGAATTCTGCATTCCTTGGATGTACACAGACAGCTAAGATTCTACTTGAGCAGGACAAAAGCTCTAAGGAAAACTGAGCAATTACTAGTGTCATATGCTGCAGGAACAGAAGGAAAGGCCATCTCAAAGCAGACAATTTCAAAGTGGACAAGCCACTGCATCCATTTCTGCTACTCACACCATGGTAAACCTGTGCCCAAGGGCATTAGGTCTCATTCCACCAGAGCTGCAGCTACTTCAGCAGCCTTTCTCAGAGGAGTACCAACCAAAGACATTCTAGAGGCTGCTACTTGGAGTTCTGTTCACACCTTTACAAAGCATTACCATTTGCCTCTCTACTCTAAGTCCAGGGCAGACTTTGCCACTGCAGTGCTGCAGGGCCTCATAGCTGCACCTAATGCTGTTTAGCTCCAGCCTCCCAACCATAGCTTTGGGATTCTAACCAAATGTAATGATTGCAACAGTGAAACACGAAGAACATAGTACAGTTGTGCACACTTACCATAAATGTAGATGTTCGAGTGTATTCACTGTTGCAGTCCAGGTTACCCTCCCTCCATCCCCCTGTCATTCTGGAGTTTATCTTTCCTTCTCTATCTTCTACAACCTATGTGGTGTATTTGCTTGTAGATGAAGGTAAAATTTATTTTGATGCATGTATATTTACTTATATATATTATTGCTACCTTTTTGGGGGCACCTGACATCGGGGGCAAGAAAAACTAAAGAAAATGGCGTCGGCTGCATGTTTTATACCCCTGACGACCTGACGTCATGGAAGAGGAGACAGCAACCAACGCAGGACCCAAGACTTTGGAATTCAGGCCGACTGAGGGCAACCTGCCAGCAGATTACCCAAATGTAATGACTGCAGCAGTGAATACACTCGCGCATCTACATTTATGGTAAGTGTACACAACTGTACTATAGTGGTGGATGTACAGTTTAGTGTAGGTTTAGATGTAAGATTTTAGGTGTATGTGTGTGGATTGCTGTTTGTTTGGTGTGTTTGTGTTGTGTGTATGTGTTTTGGTGCAGCAAATGTTTTCCCTAGGAAAAAATTCAATGTTCTAAATTTTCGGTCTTATTGGTTTCGGTTACTAGGCGTCGATATTAGAACATTCGAAGTTCTGAAACTTCAATGTTCTAATATAGACCCTTATCTGCAGAGTAAAGTTCTATTCTTTCAACATAATTTGACCAGTCTTCCATAGTAGCATTTCACCAAGGCCTGCCATTGTGTTTCTGTTTCTTTGCAGAAGTATTTAAATCACATGCCCTAATTAGTCCCTCATGATATGCCAAAGGCACCATATAAATCACTCTTGCAGAGCCACTCCATGCAAATCATATTTTTGGCAAAAGTCGCTCTGAGGAACTATTATGCAAAGCCATACTATAGAAATCATTTTTAAAAAACTTTTTGAACCCCACCCCCACCCTTTCAATGACTATCAAGCCTCCCCTTTGAGCAACCAGTGGATCCATTTGTTCCTCCTGGGGTTGGGAGCCTGCTAGCCCAGTTATTCCTCTGGAAGGCAAGTGTCAAGTGTAAGAGTTCTGTTATCATTTGCTGGGAGGGTGGGGATTTTTTTATATGAACTTAATAACTTCCCCCCAGTGGCTTGTATGGTACATCATCGCTTCCACACCAGGAGGTGCATATATATTACCACACATGCCGAGTCTGCTAGCTAAGCAGCATACCACTTGCAATGTGCGCATGCCAGGCCACCAGGCTTCTTGCTGTGGGTGATATACCTGCACTCTTATAGATGTCACCAGTGCAATGAACTATGCCTCAAGTCATTGCACCCCCCCAAAGATGGCTGACATTGATCTAAATAAACAATATTTTTTCCTAAAAAATCATGGTTTAGAAATTGTTTATTTGATCACTGTTTGGCTTATTAATCAGAAATTACTTCAAGGTGAATTATTATTCAGATGTACCAATGGCCTTAATTTTTTCCTGCATATTATATATTAAACCAGCCTTCTGGAGCTATCCTGACACCACCATGAGGTGTTTATCATTGTTGTTCTAGTTTCATGTATTTTTCTTTTCTGTCACAGTGTTATACATTTTGCTGCCTTAAAGTGGACAAAGCATATGGGCTGAACTTGTTCTGGTTCTGCCAACAGATCATTACACTTGGTAACACTACAGGTAATGAACATACACTTTCCACTACTACTGCCACCCCCACAGAAGGTTTTTACTGATATTTACATAACTTTTCAACATTACATGTATGAGCCACCAGGAATATATTCTCATATACTGTAACATTTCATACTGTTCGAGAACAGATAAGTTGCACATCTCAAAAGGATTGAATTAAATTTGTCAACTTTATCTCTGTATAGATGGATTCTACTAGTGCCAAGCAGACCTTGGCCAAGCAATAGTTTGTGGTCATTGTATGCAAGAGTGCTGACTGTGTTACTAGGATTCTGAATTAAACTTCATATAGATTATGCAAGTCTGCAATAGCAAATAAAATTAGATTTTACAAAAAGTCTTTTGTCTGCATTGATGTCCTCAGCTACATGGACTAGCTTTTATTTACATTCCAAATGAATCTGTGAACATACAACCAAAGTACTCCGAAGACTAATTTATCACATTAACACCACACAGGAACACATTAGTCTTAAAGGTAAAACATGGTTTGTAGTAAAGACAAACAGAAACGTCTCAAAGACCAGATCGCCTCATTAACTCCACTATTTCATCTAAATCGGGACTGGTTTTCTTGTGAACATTAAGGATTGGTTACGTGGCTTTGAAGACAGTATAGTGGAGCGTAAAAAAGGTAAAATTTGCAGGGACCTTAAAGATTATGAAAACAAATGGGCCTTTGATAGAGGGATCAATCGTAAACCAGCTCGACATCATGTGAACTTTCAGAGACCACAAGTAGGAGGCCGAGAACAGGGACAGACTTTCACCTCTTCAGAAGGAAATATTACTTCTACAGACTGGGAAGAAGAAAATGAGTTTTAAAATCTCTCTCCTGCCCAAAATCCTTGACATTTACAGAGGACATTTCGTCCAGGTGAGGACGAACTAATAACTTTAAAAAACATCAACAAAGTAATGACTGGAGTACCGGGAATAGGGGAGAGGGAAATTATAAACTAAATAAACGTGGGAAATTGTACTAATAGTGTTGATGCTGTAACTACGTTATTAACTTGTCTGGTTGCTCGTTTACTTGTGAGGAAATGGCAGTGCTGAATTGTGGTGTTAAATTTGTACCGACAGTACTGCCATGGCTTTATTTGCTAAAGGTTGATGTGTTTAAATTGGTAAGGAAAATTTATTTGAAATTATATTTTTCTGAGTCAGCTAAAGGGTTAATGCACAGACTGTAGACTGAGATAATGATGATGTGAATGATGTTTTTATTCATGTGACTCAGAACCTGTTACCAGTACTTACTGTCTTTTAAAAACCACTTGTGTAGTTCGTAAAAGTGATTTTATACCCCCATTTAACCAGGAAATAGTGCAACAATTTTTTTCAATGGTTAATTTTGGTGTGGAAAGTGAATATACAAAGTTTTTTAGTAACATTCAGAATGTTAATTTTAATTTAACGAAGAATTAATGGAAAGCCTTAGTTGACTTGAGTAACAGACATAAATTAATATTCAAGCCTTCGGATAAAGGCAAGAAGTTGGTTGTACTGAATGTAGATCAATATTTGAACATGTGTTATGCACATTTAAATGACAGGAGAGTATATATGGTAGTGGAAATCAATAAATTGTGTTCTGCCCAGATGAAAAGAACTAGTCTATAAAGGATATAGACTGGGCTGTTTTTCGAAAGAAGATCTGGACAAAAAATTTGATATTAGTTTATGTGATATGGCCTATTTTTACTGTTTGCCCAAAATCCATAAAGACATGGTAAATCCTCCAGGATGGCCTATTATTTTGGCATGCAACTCTTTTACTAATAATATAGGTGTTTTTCTTCACAGCTATTTAGTATCATATGTTGTTAAATTACAGTCATATGTGAAAGATACTTTTCATTTTTTGGATAAAATTCTGAATATTATCTGAAGACAAGAAATGTGTTGGGTCACTGCTGATGTAGTGAGCTTGTATATCAACATACAGCATAAGTTGGTTTGGAAGCTCTTTTGTTCTTTTTAGGAGGTAATCCAGTTTCTTTGTATGTTATGGATTTGATTTATTTTTGTTTAGTTAATTGTTTTGAATTTAATGGTACATTATACCAACAGCAATTAGGCACTGCGATGGGGGCACCCTTTGCCCCTCATATGCCAGTTTATTTATGGGTTATTTTGAGGTTCAACATATTTATGTTTCAGAATTTTTTAAGAAATATGTAGCTGGTTATTTTAGATTCATTGATGACCTTATATTTTTATGTGAAGGTGGTTTTGATTTGGTTAGTGATTTTATTATTTGCAAAACAATAGATTTAATTTACAGTTTAGTGACTTAAAAGTAGGCCATAAAATAACATCCCTTGATGTTCTTTGGAAGGTATAAATGGTAAAGCTCTCCATACAAAAGTTCATAGGATATTTTTAGATGGCAATCAGTACCAAAATGGAAGTAGTTGTCACCCCCCCACACACACCATTACAGCACTTTCTTAAGGTGAATTCCTTAAATTGAAGTGGCTTTGTAATGATGAACAGGAATTTCTTGAGGAAGTTGAGTTTACTAAGAGCATGTTTGTTAGAAGGGGGTATGGTGTAGATATATTAAATGCACATATTCAAGATATTATGGACCAGAATCGTGTTTGTTCATAATTTGAATAAACAATCTTATGTAATGAGAAACGGAAATTATTGTTAGAGTAATAAAAGTGATAATGATAACAATAAAAACAAATGTTGTTACTACTTTCAGTCCCTTGAGTGATGCAGCGGTTAAGGTGCTTAAATATTATTGGAATTATTTGATTAGACAGAAGGAATTTTGCAATCTGCTGGAAAAAACCCTAGTATCACCTTTAGAAGGGGGAGAAGCATAGGGGACATGCTTTTCCATGGGAAGTTTATTCCTCAGTGGTACCTGTGGATATTGGTATAGCTACCTCTTTTAAAGGTACTAAAATGTGTGGCAGAGTTTGTAGCTGCAAGTATGTGGTACCATATTTTAGTGACATCAATGGTAAAATGGAAAGAGTACTTTGAGGGGCTGATGAATGAAGAGAATGAGAGGGAGAGAAGGCTGGATGATGCGGATAGTCAATCATGAAGTGCAGTGGATTAGCAAGGAGGAAGTAAGGATAGCTATGAAGAGGATGAAGAATAGAAAGGCTGTTGGTCCAGATGACATACCTGTGGAAGCATGGAGGTGTTTAGGTGAAATGGCAGTGGACCTTTTAACTAGATTGTTTAATGAAATCTTGGAAAGTGAGAGGATGCCTGAGGAATGGAGAAAGTGTTTTGGTACCAATTTTTAAGAATAAGGGTGATGTGCACAGTTGTAGTAACTACAGAGGGATTAAATTGATCAGTCACAGCATGAAGTTATGGGAAAGAGTAGTGGAAGCTAGGTTAAGAAGGGAGGTGATGATTAGTGATCAGCAGTATGGTTTCATGACAGGAAAGAGCACTACAGATAAGATGTTTGCTATGAAGAGTGTTGATGGAGAAGTACAGAGAAGGTCAGAAGGAGTTGCACTGTGTTTTTGTAGACTTAGAGAAAGCATATGACAGGGTGTCTAAAGAGGAGTTGTGGTATTGTATGAGGAAGTCGGGAGTGTCAGAGAAGTATGTAAGAGTGGTACAGGATATGTATGAGGGTAGTGACAGCAGTGAGGTCTGTGGTGGGAGTGATGGATGCGTTTAAGGTGGAAGTGGGGTTACATCAAGGATCAGCTCTGAGACCTTTCTTATTTGCAATGGTGATGGACAGGTTGACAGACGAGATCAGACAGGAGTCCCCGTGGACTATGATGTTTGCAGATGACATTGTGATCTGTAGTGAGAGTAGGGAACAGGTGAAAGAGACCCTGGAGAGGAGGAGATATGCTCTAGAGAGAAGAGAGAAGAGGAATGAAGGTCAGCAGGACTAAGACAGAATATGTGTGTGTGCGTGTGTGTGAATGAAAGGGAGGATAGAGGAATGGTAAGGAAGCAGGGAATAGAGGTGGTGAAGGTGGATGAGTTTAAATACTTGGGATCAACAGTTCAGAGTAATGGTGAGTGTGGAAGAGCGGTGAAGAAGAGAGTACAAGCAGGATGGAGTGGGTGGAGAAGAGTGTCAGGGGTAATTTGTGACAGATGGGCACCAGTAAGAGTGAAGGGGAAAGTCTACAAGAGGGTAGTGAGACCAGCTATGTTATATGGGTTGGAGACAGTGGCACTGACAAAAAGGCAGGAGTCTGAGCTTGACGTGGCAGAGTTGAAGATGTTAAGATTTACACTGGGTGTGACGAGGATGGACAGGATTAGGAATAAGTATATTAGAGGGTCAGCCCAGGTTGGAAGGTTTGGAGACAAAGCCAGAGAGGCAAGATTACGTTGGTTTGGACATGTGCTGAGGAGGGATGCAGAGTATATTGGGAAAAAGATTCTAAGGATGAAGCTGCCAGGTAACAGGAAAAGAGGAAGGCCTAAGATAAGGTGTATGGATGTGGTGAGAGGACATGCAGGTGGTTGGTGTGACAGAGCAAGATGCAGAGGACAGGAAGAAGTGGAAACAGTTGATCCGCTGTGGCGACCCCTAACGGGAGCAGCCGAAAGAAGAAGATCAATGGTAAAAAATATGAGGTAAAACATACTTTGTTGTAATTCAGTAGGTGTAATATACGCTATTAAGTGTCCCTGTTAAACATTATGTATAGGTAAGAGCAAAAGGGCCTTTAAAACCTGATTGCAAGAACATCTTAGGGACATAAGAAAAGCTAGATTAAAGAGCCCAATTGCTGCTCGGTTTTGTAATTTTCATCAGGGAGATGGGAGTGATTTAGTTGCCACGGTTTGGGATCAAATTAAATGTGGTTTACTGGGTGCAGAAGAAAAAATTATTGTATAAAGAAACTGTTTTTATACTGAAGTATGATACCCTGGTTCCCAGGGGGTTGAATTTAAAGTGTACTTGGAAGGTTTTTATTTAATGTGATTTAATGAGATGGTTTAATTGATAATGTTAATTTAACTTTATTGATGTGAAAAAAAAAATATATATATATACATATATATATATATATATATATATATATATATATATATATATATATAGATATATATATATATATGTGTGTGTGAGCTTTGGATGTGTGTGTTATGTTACTCTGTAAAGGCTGTATGCCGAGGTGCTAAGAGAACTGTGTAGTTCATTAAAAGAAATCTTGGAAATATTGGCCAATTCTGGTTGTCTTTACTACTATTAATCAGATAGTGGTTTTGGTAAAACATGGTTTGTAGTCTGATATTCAAAAATTTCTTGCTTGATATATATTCATTCATCACAAGATGGCAGACACGTTTCTGTCTTTGATGAAACTAAGGTGAGATTATTAGAAATCACGAGTACTTATCAGTGAATATTCGCTAAAAACGGGTCTATATATTATATGTTCAGAGGTTAGAACTTTGACTCTCATATGATCTACACCATATGAGCGAAGTTTCAAAACTTCAAACACATAATAAAAAACTAAAAGAAAACAAAAAAAACTTGCCTGAACGCTCCGGGCAGAGGGGCAAGCTCCCCTGCACCCCCCTGCCACACCCCGCTACTTAAATATACCAACTCTGAGATCACACTACTTTGAAGTAAAGGGAAATATTCCCAACTGTGATCTCCGTTGATACTTGCGAGCTTTCAAATATTCGCTCATATGGTGCTGACCATATGAGGCTCGAACTTTTGAATGTTCGAGATTTCTAATGGAACCCGCTAAAAACTGCTGCAAACCCATGTAACCATTTGTCATGATCTTAAGTTCTTTTCTTTTTCATAATTTTAAAGAGAAGATAGCCAGGGAGTATGTTAATGTCAGTGTCCTATAGACAGAAATGTTCTGTAGACAGAAATGGCTGTTTGCGTAGGCCTTCACTGGCCTACTTTGATGTCAACCCATGTTCTTCTGCTCATCTTACTGTTCTTGAAAAAAAAAAATTTGGATTAGTTTTTCATTTGCACTATCCCTGACAGTATATCTGGCCAGTCCCTAAAAGTATTGGATAGGAAACCTATTGCCCAGCCTCTGTCATGCAGTAGAATGTCACTTTCACTGTCATGTGGGTTACATTACGGAATTTGTCATTGTTAGACCCCATCTGGTATATTTGTAGCTGTACTTTGAGAAAAACAGTTTCAAACGTCTCATAGATTTTTCAGCTAAGCTTGTCTTACCACTTTAGTTGTTAAATATATAGTGATGTGTTGTCATTAAAAGAGGCTAAGATTCTATGTAACATTTAATCTGAATGATAGTTTCAGACTTGTGCTAGCAGTCAATTACCTTGGAAGTGTCTGCTTTTGGTATTGCACAATGTGAGTGGTAACCACCCTCAACTGCAAGAAGTTGTCTGTTTAAGGTAAAGATATACTGCAGATCAGAATTATATGTGACACTTTATACCATGGTGGTGTTACACTAATACTTCTGATACTTTTCAGGTAGTTTAAGCAAGTTTTGATGAAATTAATGGTTTATTTTAGGACTACATATAAACATTATTCAGATACTTTGCTTAGGATTTGAAGCCGTTGGCCAAATACATTCAAAATATGTATTGATAGTGACTTTTCTCTTAATTGATATGAGCAAAAAAAATGATTGTATACACTTGTTTGTTCTTCTTTTCTAGGTAAACAAGTGTGCCCTCCTGAGAAGTTCAGCTGTGGGGATTCTAGCAATAAATGTATACCTGCCTCGTGGAGATGTGATGGTGCACCTGACTGTGCAAATGGCACAGATGAGGATGGCTGTGTTACAGGTGAGAACAGTAAAGCAGGTTGTACAATATTTGGTAAGCTGCCATTTGTTTCTTAATCTAGTTCTAATAATGAAATGCAGTCTTTAAAAATAATATCTTTAAATTGTCTGTGTCAGCTTGTCTAGGCATATATGGTAGCTAAAATATTTGTGTAAGTTTACTTTGGCAGTTTGATCTCTATATATTGTTACACTTATTAGCTTCAGGAATGACAAAATGTATTAATTAAAATATAATCAATAATAGTTCAATTAGACTACTTAAAAAAAAATCCATACTGTTATTTTTATCTTAATCTTTTATTTTTTAATTCCAGTTTGATTCTTGCTATTTCACTGAATGTTCTTAAAATTCTGATTCCTGACCTGTGTGCCATAAATAAATGTTTATATCTGTCTAGCTATCTATTTATTTATCACTCTGTAAAATGTCATGAAATATCTAGCACTCAAAATATTGAGCTTCAAAATATCTTTAAAAACATTGAAAGCACAAAACGGTAAAAACTCAAAACTCATAATATCAAATCACAAAATTTCAAATAATGTTATCCAACTGAAAGTACCTACATCGCACATACCAACTACAAAACCAAGATCAATTGTTATATTGGTAGTATTAGCACACATGATGTGGACATGGGGCTTCCCATGCTAACCAAGTCCATCCATCTGCCAGATAAGACATTTAAGTAATGGACAAGATAGGAAGCATGTATCTGCCTCCTCAGTGCTGGATCTGAGGATACTAAATTGCTTGGCTTGTATAGTTTATTTTCGGAAAAATTTTCTAGAATAAGGATTTACCATACAGTAGGAAAAAGAAGAGCTCAAGACGTGGCTGGAGCATCTTCTGCTGTGATGTGGCATATAATCCACATACCTATTAACCCAGTAGGAGGTTTAAACAGAGTTGTGACCACTAGCATAATGATTTGTGGCACATGTAGCACAGGCTTAGTGAATGCATAGAAGATGTAAAGGCTGTTTTCATGGACTCCCCATTTGTGGGTCTTCACTGTTTGGAAAGGAAGTCGGCAGGCATCTGAAAATTATAGAAGAACAGGGGTAAGACCACTCACAGATGTGAAGTAGAGCTTCTTCCTCCTCAACTGTCACTCTCTGGACTGCAGAAAAGCCAACACCGGATGTGGTTCTGGCATTGACCATAGCAACGTCACCAAAGAAAAGTAGGAAGATGCCAAGGCCAGGGTACTGCAATAACTTTAACAGTACTACCAGTGACAAAAGGAATCATTGGCAGTCAGTAACCATGAAGCCTTCCCTGACTGCTCCTCTCTGGAGGCAATCAGAAGAAAGCTGTCCCTCCATGTCACTGAATGGTTCACAGTCATACAGGAGAAATTGGTCAGGGACATAGTAGCCAGACCTTATAAAATCCCCTTCCACAACTTCGCCTGCTAAGAAAGTCCCTGGTAGACATTATACCTTGTCAAAAATTCAGGCAGGTAGTATGCATATGTGTGTGGGGGGGGCACTCCACTCCTCATCAAAGCATCCATCCAGAAGGCCCAACAAAACCAAACGCAAGGCTGTTACTGAAAGAAGTTGTTGGTGCCAAGAAATGCACAAGACCTCAGGTCAATTCTTGATTTCAGCAGCCTGCTTTTGTAGCACAAAAAAGAGCCCACGTGTTCTCAGTGAAAATAATCCTCCCATGTCTGTCAAGAGGAGACTTGGATGTGTTCTTTAAATATACAGGACATTTGTGTTCTCATAAAAAAATATTCAGGAGGCAAAGAGGCTCCTGCACTACCAGTTAGAGGCCATTTGCTGTCCATTCAAATGCCTCTCCTTGGGTCTCACTAGAGATACCAGGGTTTTTACCAAATGTATGTCAGTATCCGCAACTTATCAGCTGCAAGGAACCAAGGCATTTCCATACCTGCATAACTAGCTACTGGCTCCTCCTTCCTGGGTTTGTGTAACTGAGTGATTTAATCTGCTGGGCTTTATAGCCAACTTAACCCAAGTTGTTGCCTGCCCCAACTCAGAGCATAACCTTTTCTGGATTGTATTTTTGATACGTTGCATTGTAAAATGTTCTTGGATTAAGTGACGGTATAGAACCTTCATCTAGTGTTATGACAACGTCTGTTGGGACAGGGGGCCATGGTAGGATATGTGCTCAAAGTTTTGATTTTTGTGTCCGCTTCCATTCCACTGGTACCACATAAATGCCTGCACGTGAGGCCTCTACAGTGGTCCATCAGACTTCATTGGCACCCAACATAACCAGACTATATCTCCGAGAGTTAACAACATACTGGTAAATGTAGCTGTTCCAGTGGTGGCTCCATCCTGCTACCCTGGAGATAAGAAAGCCACCTTACAATGCTCAATCTACACATATTGTTACAGCAGATGCAGTGGCCCTGGAGTGGGAGGCATTTTCATTGCAAGTCAGTGGAACATGTTTTGTTGCCACAGGAAATCCAGTTACTTTTTTATCTCAGAGCAGTCCTATTGGTCATCAGATCATTCACTGCATCCTTTTTAAATGGTTCTGTGGCTGTTTACATGGACAGTAAGCCAGTGGTATCATACATCAACAAACAAAATGGAAGCCATACCTTTCCCCATGTATGGAAAGATGTCAGGCTTGGGGCATTGGAAAGTGACTTCTTCCTGGTTGCAGTCCACATTCCAGGAGATCCCAGAATGGTCATTATCTTGGTCAATGGCAGACACAATCTTCTGATGATGATGTGGAGAACTTTATTTAGACCTATTCTTTTCCCAGGAAACATGGAATGGTCAAACATTTTCTCACTACTTTTGGGCCCCATAATGCCAGGCCAAGATGCCCTACTGCTGCTGCTACCGCAAGGGATCCTTTAAGCCTATCCCTCAATATCTTTCATCCTAAAGAAGATTTCAAGAAACCAAATTATTTGGAACAGAAATGATACAGCTTCATACTGCCCAGCTTATTTTTTTCTCAATGCTGTCCCTTCATTCTGGAGAGTTGAATGAGGCTGGCTCCTTTCAAAAGCCTGAACTGTTATCCATCTGGAAAGACTTGCCTGGTCATCAGTGCCCTCCTACTGTTAGTGTGGCTTCTTCAGTTTTGAATATAGCTAAAGCTCAGAGTTCAGAGATAAGGTTAAGGAAATCCTCTTGGCTTCCCAGAAACTATCCAGAAGAGAATGTCTAAAGGCAAATGGAAAAGAGTTGTTCTGTGAGCCAATAAAAAAGACTAGAAGTTCAGTACATACTCTACTGGCATGTGTTGAGGTATCTAGTATCTCTGCTGGATCCTTGTTTGGCTCTATATAAATTAATCAAGGTCCTGTTTGAACCTCCTACTTTTGTGTCTCTTAAATTATTTTTTCTGGAGGACCTTGTTCTTACCGGTGGTTACAGTGACCAGAAGAATACATGAGCTTTATGCCTTGTCCATAAACCCCCATTACTTTATTCTCACAAAGACATGGTTACGTTATTTCTAGTAAGGAAGGGCACTGGGGTAGAATCAGTGTTTGCAAAGTCATCCACAGTGAAACAGTCATCCCACAACATAAACTACTGGTTGCCACAGTCATCTATAGGCTATGGTTAGAGAAGGCCGTAAAGTCAACATAGACTAAGCTAAAGACTTGGAAGTTGACGGGGGAGAAAGCAAGGAAATACTCAAGGCTCTAGCACCTCAGAAAGAAGAGGAAATAGGTGGAGTTGACAAAGAAGAATGGCAGAACCTCAGTGCAGCATGTGTGAGGACTATAGAACAGATATGTGGCTGAGCCAGGTATGGAAGTAAAGATACATAAGGAAAGCTGGTGGTGGAATGCAGAAGTCTGGGAAGGCATCAAAAGAAAGGAGGAGTGCAGAAAAAAAGTGGGAGGTAAGGCAGACCAGGCTATAAAGGAGTATTGGCTTACTAACAAAAAGCCTAAGGCAGCAGTTGCAACTGTGAGGATCAATACATCAGAGAGACACTGCCAGCTTCTGGAAAGTGATTTGGTAAATGGCACAAAGAAACTCTATCAGGTTACAAGGCAGAAACAGAAATGTAAAGAAGATAGTCAGACCCCCTTCCTAATGGATGCCAGCAACAGCCTGCTCACATCAAAGGCAGGCTGTAGAGTACTTTCAGCAGTTTCTGAATGAAGAAAACCACACAGAAGCTGTACTGCCTGAGACACAAAAAGTGGGTGTCTAGTAGCAATGGATAAAATCAATTACTTAACAAAACTGTTTAAAATTTTACAGGATACATCATTTTATGAATGTGTGCCTTTCAGTCAAGTTAATATAGTGAATAGATCAATTTTATGATTGAAGACTTGTTACTACAAGGTCAGATTAATAAAGAACTACATATTTTTCTACATATAAGCAAACCTGTTGCATCTACAATTATTGGTGTACTGAGGGTACCTAAATCAATTTTTAACCTCCCTTGTTAGGGCTGATAGTCGACTCTGGTAGTTCAATTATTCAACTGATGGCTATATTTATTTATCAAAAATTAAAACCATTTAATGCCAGATACAATAACAAAAGATTATTTTCAGCTGCTGGCTATTTTGGACCACAGTTTTCTTTAAGGAACATATTTTATTTTGGTGACAGTTTTCCATAAATTTGTTTTCTGCTGTTCCTCATAACATTGAACTAGAATGGTTTCATACCATTCTGATGGAATGTGAATTTTTTTAAGTACTGTAGATGTCAAAATTATAAATATTTTCTTGAAACTTATTCTTGGTAATAATTTTATTTTATTTGAAGGCAAATTTTACTGCCAAATTACTGATGTGGTAATGGGAGCAGCGTGTGCTTCCATATTTGCTAATATGGTCATGCTGTACTAGGAAAAGAAGTCCCACGTATTTTGGTAGTATGAAATATTGTGAATGTTTTTTGGATAATTTATTTTTATATGGAATAGTGATGCTGTGAAACTGAAGGAATGTTTTGACTTTATAAATTCAACTATACCAGTTTTGAAATTTACTTTCAGTCAATCTACTGAGTTTAGTAATTACTTAGATATGCTTATGTGTGACAAAACAAATATGAAGTTTCTTACTAATATATATTACAAGATACCCTCTAGTAATTGCTACTTAGATTTTTCTAGCTGTCGCCCGTATAATCAGAAGAAGGCATTGTTAAGGGACAACTGATTCAGACTATGATTTATTCTAATATACCTAACATGTACGACTTCAGACTACGATTTATTCTAACTGATATACCTAACATGTACGACTTCAGACTACGATTT